>NW_026652288.1:27277743-27287001 GCF_009828535.3 Hylobates moloch | reverse complement strand
ATGCTTATGTCCTGAATGGTATTGCCTAGATTTTTTTCTAGGGTTTTTATAGTTTTGGGTTTTTCATTTAAGTCTTTAATCCATCTGGAGTTAATTTTTGTATAAGGTGTAAGGAAGGGGTCCAGTTTCAGTTTTCTGCATATGGCTAGCCAGTTCTCCCAGCACCATTTATTAAATAGGAAATCCTTTCCCCATTGCTTGTTTTTGTCAGGTTTGTCAAAGATCAGATGGCTGTAGTTGCGCGGACTTATTTCTGAGTTCTCTATTCTGTTCCATTGGTCTGTATGTCTGTTTTTGTAACAGTACCATGCTATTTTGGTTACTGTAGCCCTGTAGTATAGTTTGAAGTCAGGTAATGTGATGCCTCCAGCTTTATTCTTTTTGCTTAAGATTGTCTTGGCTATATGGGCTCTTTGTTGGTTCCATATGAATTTTAAAAGAGTTTTTTCTAATTCTATGAAGAATGTCAATGGCAGTTTAATGGGAATAGCATTGAATCTGTAAATTGCTTTGGGCAGTATGGCCATTTTCACAATATTGATTCTTCCAATCCAGGAGCCTGGAATGTTTTTCCATTTGTTTGTATCCTCTCTGATTTCCTTGAGCAGTGATTTGTAGTTCTCCTTGAAGTGATCCTTTACTTCCCTCGCTAGCTGTATTCCTAGATATTTTATTCTCTTTATATCAGTTGTGAATAGAAATTCATTTATGATTTGGCTCTCTGCTTGTCTATTGTTGGTGTATAGGAATGCTTGTGACTTTTGCACATTGATTTTGTATCCTGAGACTTTGCTGAAGTTGCTTATCAGCTTAAGCTTTTGGGCTGAGGTGATGGGGTTTTCTGGATACAGGATCATGTCATCTGCAAACAAAGACAATTTGACTTCCCCTCTTCCTATGTAGATACCCTTTGTTTCTTTCTCTTGCCTGATTGCCTTGGCCAGAACTTCCATTACTAGGTTGAATAGGAGTGGTGAGAGAGGGCATCCTTGTTTATGCTGGTTTTTCAAGGGGAATGCTTCCAGCTTTTGCCCATTCAGTGTAATACTGGCTGTGAGTTTGTCATAAACAGCTATTATTAATATTTTGAGGTATGTTCCTTCAGTATCTAGTTTATTGAGAGTTTTGACCATGAAGGAATGTTGAATTTTATCAAAGGCCGTTTCTGCATCTATTGAGATAACTATTTGTCCTTAGTTCTGTTTATGTGATGAATTACATTTGTTGATTTGCATTATGTTGAACCAGCCTTGCATCCCGGGGATGAAGCCAACTTGATCATGATGGATAAGTTTTTTGATAGGCTGCTGGTTTCAGTTTGCCAGTATTTTATTGAGGATTTCTGCATCGATGTTCATCAGGGATATTGGCCTGAAGTTTTCTTTTTTTGATATATCTCTGCCAGGTTTTGGTATCAGGATAATACTGACCTCATAAAATGAGTTAGGGAGGGGTCCCTCCTTTTCAATTGTTTGGAATAGTTTTGGAAGAAATGGTACCAGCTCCTCTTTGTATCTCTGGTAGAATTCGGCTGTAAATCTGTCTGGTCCTGGGCTTTTTTTGGTTGGTAGGTTATTTATTACTGCCTCAATTTCAGAACTCATTATTGGTCTATTCAGGGATTCAGCTTTTTCTTGGTTCAGTCTTGGAAGGGTGTATGTGTCCAAGAATTTATCCATTTCTTCTAGATTTTCTTTTTTTATTTGCAGAGGTGTTTATAGTATTCTCTGATGGTTGTTTGTATTTCAGTGGGGTCAGTGGTAATATCCCCTTATCATTTTGTATTGCGTCTATTTGATTCTTCTCTTTTTTCTTCTTGATTAGTCTAGCTAGCAGTCTATTTTATTAACTTTTTTAAAAAACCAGCTTGTGGATTCATTGATTTGTTTTTATTTTTGAAGTGTTTTTCATATCTCTGTGTCCTTCACTTCTGCTCTGATCTTGGCTATTTCTTGTCTTCTGCTAGCTTTGGAGTTTGTTTGCTGTTGGTTCTCTAGTTCTTTTAGTTGTGATGTTAGGATGTCGATTTGAGATCTTTCTAGCTTAATGTGGGCATTTGGTGCTATAAATTTCCCTCTTAACACTGCTTTAGCTGTGTTCGAGATTCTAGTACATTATCTCTTTGTTCTTATTGATTTCAAAGAACTTCTTGATTTCTACCTTAATTTCATTATTTACCTAGGAGTCATTCAGGAGCAAGTTGTTCAGTTTCCATGTAGTTATATGGTTTTGAGTGAGTTTCTTTTTTTTTCTTTTTTCTTTTTTTGAGATAGAGTCTCACTCTGAGGCCAAGGCTAGAGTGCAGTGGCGTGATCTCGGCTCACTGCAACCTCCGCCTCCCGGTTCAAGCTATTCTCCTGCCTCAGCCTCCCAAGTAGGTCGCACCAGCATGCCAGGCTAATTTTTGTATTTTTAGTAGAGATGGAGTTTCACCATGTTGGCCAGGCTGGTCTCAAACTCCTGACCTCAAGTAATCTGCCCACCTTAGCCTCCTAAAGTGCTGGGATTACGGACATGAGCCACCGCACCCGGCCTTTAAGTGAGTTTCTTAATCTGAGTTCTAATTTGATTGTGCTGTGGTCTGAGAGACTGTTATGATTTCAGTACTTTTGCACTTGCTGAGGAGTGTTTTACTTCCAATTATGTGGTCTATTTTAGAGCAAGTGCCATGTGGCGCTGAGAAGAATGTATATTCTGTTGTTTTGTGGTGGAGAGTTCTGTAGATAGATCCACTTGATCTAGAGCTGAGTTCAAGTCCTAAATATCTTTGTTAATTCTCTGTCTTGATCTGTCAGGGGTGTTAAAGTCTCCCAGTATTACTGTGTTGAGAGTCTAAGTCTCTTTGTAGGTCTCTAAGACCTTGTTTTATGAAACTGGGTGCTCCTGTATTGGGTGCATATATATTTAGGATAGTTAGCTCTTCTTGTTAAACTGAACCCTTTATCATTATATAATGCCCTTCTTTGTCTTTTTTGATCTTTGTTGGTTTAAAGTCTGTTTTGTCAGCAACTAGTATTACAAGCCCTGCTTTTTTCTGCTTTCTATTTGCTTGGTAAATTTTCCTCCATCCCTTTATTTTGAGCCTATGTATGTCTTTGCATGTGAGATGGGTCTTGTCTTTTTATCTAGCTTGCCATTTTGTGTCTTTTAATTGGGGCATTTAACCCATTTACATTTAAGGTAATGTTTGAATTCGACCCTGTCATCATAATGCTGGCTGGTTATTTTGCAGACTTGTTAATGTAGTTGTTTCGTAGTGTCATTGGTCTGTGTACTTCAGTGTGTTTTTGTAGTGGTCGGTAACGGTTCTTCCTTTCCATGTTTAGTACTTCCTTCAGGAGTTCTTGCAAGGCAGGCCTGGTTGTGACAGATTCCCTTAGCATCTGCTTGTCTGTAAAGGATTTTATTTCTCCTTTGCTTATGAAGCTTAAGTTTGGTCGGATATGAAATTCTGGGTTGGAAATTCTTTTCTTTAAGAATGTTGAATACTGGCCCCAAGTCTCTTCTGGCTTGTAGGGTTTCCGCTGAGAATCTGATGGTCTTCCCCTTAGTAGGTGGCCTGGCCTTTCTCTCTGGCTGCCCTTACCACTTTTTCCTTCATTTTGACCTTAGAGAATCTGATGATTATGTGTCTTGGTCTATGATGTACTTCTCATGGAGTATCTTTCTTACTGGGGTTCTCTGGATTTCCTGAGATTTGAATGTTCCATCTTGCTAGGTCGGGGAAGTTCTCCTGGATTATATCTTGAAATATGTTTTCCAACTCGGTTCCATTCTCCCTGTGTCTTTCAGGTATCTTAGTCAGTCGTAGGTTGGGTCTTTTTATATAATCCCATAGTTCTTGGAGGTTTTGTTCATTTATTTTCATTCTTTTTTCTCTAACCTTAAATGCCTGTCTTATTTCAGCAACATAGTCTTCAAGCTCTGAGATCCTTTCCTCTGTTTGGTCTGTTCAGCTATTGATACTTGTGGTTGCATTGTGAAGTTTGTGTGTTGTGCTTTTCAGCTCCATCAGATCATTTATGTTCATCTCTAAACTGGTTATTCTGGTTAACAGCTCCTGTAATATTTTATCATGGTTCTTAGCTTCTTTGCATTGGGTTAGAACATACTCCTTTAACTCAGTGAAGTTCATTATTACCCATAAAACAAGGTGATATTTATAACAAGGGTTTCAAATAATCTGTATAGTTTTGCAAAAGAGCTCCTGAATTTTAGGATTCTAAATTTGAATACTGTATGTTACTACTTTTCTACATACCAAGAGCTGTTGTAATATTTCTAGGCCATTTTTCAACACTAAGTTGCTTTGTAAGTGAACATAATTGTTAAAGTGGTAAAACAACGAAGCAGAACACTAACTTCACTTCAGTGTATTATTTATTTTGGTTAAGGACCAATAAGACCAAGATTGTGGGTTTAATCCCATGTGGGCCAGTTAATATCCCACCAACAAATACTTCCAGTATTCACATGAATATGACTAATTTAGTACAGACTCATGGTCAGCAGTGCAAGCTTCAGATCCCAAGATTAATAGATGTAGAAAACAATATGTTTTAATGAAAGCACTTTTTTGGCAGGTTTACTTTCTTTAATGCAATGCCAGAGACATACCAACCAAGTGACATAAATGTTGTATATAAGTTCTCCATAAATAGTATAATATAATTGGCATGTCATATGTATCTATAGATAGATATATATATCTACAACAAAGCAAGGATCCTATAGATATATATCTATAGAATATCTATCGATATACATAGATATATGTAGATTGTTAAACTATAAAAACTTCGAAACAGTCCAATAAAGAAATAGTATAAAATTGAGAACAAATCACATTTGGGACCAACTCCAACAGTGGGCTGCCTAGATATGATGAGGGGAAGAGGCATTTGACAGTCTTTCCTTTTGTTAGGTAGGAGACTTGGCTTTTTTTTAACCCAGCTTCTTTCTCAATAGGATTTCAGGTGGCAGGCAATAGTTAGATTTAATCAAATAGACAAATGGATGAAAGACCTGTAGGGCTTTCATTGGCAAATAATGGGGTGATAAGTGTGTTTGAGAAAGATGCTGCTTGTAGCTGTGTTAACAGTGTAGCAGATAGATTGCTGAGCTTTTAAAACTAGACATTTTCTGCACTGTGTATCTTACTAGATCTTTCCAGCAAATTGGAAGATGCACACTAGGAGGAGTTATAGTTCATTCTTTCTGCACCAGAATACCATATCCAAAGTATTTTAACTCTAAGAGTTATAGAGAACTTTGAGAAATTTTCAGGAAGCCAGCCTTTGGTAAAATGGCTACAATGTGAATTTTGTTTCAGAGGTCCCCACCTTACCCTTTCAGTAATTCCCATCATTGACTGAGATCCTGCGTTGTTTGGCCGTCTTAGACTTCTGCCTAGACACACCTGCACTGGGAATTGTTTTGTACTCTGTCCCATCCAAAATCATCACTTCTCTGTCTCATTTCTTTAAAGTTTTTCACAAACAGATTAATCAGTTCCTTCCTAATGACTTCTTTTCTTCCTCTCTATATATTATGCACATTTAATATCAGCTTTTATTTTAATGGTATGAAATAAAGGAGTGTTTCTAATAGTGGAAAGTTTAAGCATCATGACCATTTACTTTGACAGCAGGTTGATCCTGGAGTGCTGCTCTTCACACTAGCTCAGTATTAGCTCAGCCCTGGCCTCCCATCCCTGTCTTTTGATTGAATACATATACATTTAGACAAAGATAAGAAGATGTCTAGAAATGGGGATTGTACAACTTTCTTCCAGGAACAGTGGAACAGTAATTTACAGCATGGATTTGAGAACTGGAAAGAACTGAGTTAGAATCATAATTCCATATCTTATTAGCTGTGTGACCTAGGGTGGTATATTTAACATCCCCTTGGTAAATGAAGATAATAAAGCTTTACCTAACATTCTTATTGTGCTGCTTCAGTGAAATAATATATCTAAGAAATTTAGCATTAATACATAATGCAACATATGTAAGAAATTTAAAATATATATGGCACAGTATCTGGCACAGAATAAACACTCAGAGAATTGTTTTCTCTTTGCCACAGAGAATTAGCAAGAAATTATTCAATGAATAATTTTAGAATTTAAAAAAAACCTAGAATGTCTAGAGATACAATGCAGTGAAAGAAAAAGGCCTATCACAGATCATAATCATCATTAAATTTCAGACCAGCAACAAAGCAAGGATCCTAAAAGCTTCTAAAGAGATCAAAACCTAGAATGACGTCACATTGTCCAAGGCAACACTGGTAGAAAAAGTGGAAGAAACCGTCAATTTTTGCTTTTTTTTTTTTTTTTGGAAGGAAAATGGTTTCCAACTGAGAATTCTGAGCATACTCAAATTCTCAATCAAATGAGAGGACAAAATAGGCATTTTCAAACATTCAGGATGTCCTTTGCACCTTTCTTGGGGAACTTTTGAAGGATGTATTGTAACAAAAGAGTAAAGCAAAAAGGGTGATAGAGAATTTAGGAAACAAGGAAAACAACATATGAATAGAATCTCTAGGATTATTATGTTGAAGGAGGATCCAAGGATGACAGCTGTGCAACATGCATGTAAGATTGTGGTCCTGATCAGAGTAGGGACATGAAGGGTTCCAGGAAGAATGGCCCCAAGAAGATGAAAGTGATAGATCATCTGACATATTTGAATGTATGGGAAGGAGATTTGTACTTCTAGCAGAGAGTTTGGGGATAAATTAGTGACAGGTCTCTAGAAAATTAAGCAAAGAGAAAAATAAGGTAGTTATTAACCAGGGAAAAATGATTTGTGGAATAAGAAATGTAATTGCTACTACATAATTATACTGTGAATATTTACCTGGCTGTATAATATAAACACTAAATATTGAACTTACCAAGAATTATGATGTAACTATATTTGGACCATGGAAGAACATAGTTCTTCTCTCTTTGCTGGGGACAGCAGAAGCACATGTCCCCAAGTGCCCTTTAGATTAGGGCACAACTAACTCTGGCCAGAGAGCAGATGTAATGAGTGTCATTTTGGGGCTACAACAGTGTGACCCTTCAGCTCCCTCTTCCCATGCCTCAGCAACTTGCAAGGGACAAGGATAATTGGAATGCATCCAGTAGTCTGGATATCTCTTCTATGTTCTTTAGGACTGTGACTTCTTAGAGAAAAGACGACTAAGAGAAGATTTGACAGCTGTCTAGCTGTCTTTTAATCAGCGTTGGTAAGCTTTTTCTGTAGAGGGCCAGGTAGTAAATATTTTAGGCTGTGCAGGCCATATGGTCACTTTCCAAACTACTTAATTCTGTTGTACTGGAAATGAATGAATGAGTATGTGTTCCAATAAAACTTTATTTATGGACATTGAAATTTAAATTTCATAGGACTTTCAGGTGTATAAAATAAAATTAAACTTTTGCTTTTTTCCCTGGCCATTTAAAAAATGTAAAAATCCAGTGAGCCGAGATCGTGCCTCTGCACTACAGCCTGGGCAACAGAGCGAGACTCCGTCTCAAAAAAAAAAAAAAAAAGTAAAAATCATTCATAGCTCTCAAGTTGTACAAACACAGGTGGAATTGGTCCATGGGCTGTACTTTGCTGATCCGTGCTTTAATATTTGAAGGATTGTTATCCACAAAAGTTAAAAGCATCATATTGTTTTTAGAGGACAAACTAAGGAGTGGAAGACCCAGAGGGATAAACTTCAGCCTCAAATTTCCTTGGGTAATAAGAGCATTTCTACAAATTAGAGCTGCCTGCCAGGAAAAAGCCTGCCTCAAGGCGTCTCTGTCCTTGCCGCCCTCACACATAGGTGGGAGGTTGCACTGGATGACCTCTATGCTCCCTTTTAATGGTTACATTACATGGACCTGTAACACAGTTTTCTGATAAAACCATTGTAGTGTTTTCCAAAGTACAGTAACTTCCCACCAGTTTCAGGACAGTGCTTTAGAAAAAAGACCAAAATGTTTGTGTGTATTGCCTTAACTATTTTAAATTAAGCATTTATAGCGCGGAGATTTACAGAGACTACTTGCTAACCTAAATGTGTTTGCACACAGCCGTATTTTCTAATTTAAATTCAATCATAATATCCAAACAGCCCTTGCTTAGACCAGCTAAAGGTATAAACTTCATTTTCATCTCATTAGGCCACCTGGAAGCTGCAATCGTGAGTAGTCTTGACGTCAGTAGTCTGTCTGCTTCATTAAAATGTTAATTTCATGGCTTTAATTCTCTTTGTAAAATGTACCAATGCAGGACACTGTATGCAGATTTATTCTAAAGCAGACCAGTTTGCATATTGTTTTTAGTTTATTCAGACTTTCTCTTTGTATTGCTGTTAAGAACTGCTTTAGTGTTTAAGAAAGTGTTCAAACATTTAGATATGTAAGGCAATTTCAGCCTAAAATGAATTTTAAAAGAATTCTGAGAAAGCTTAATTTCTTCATCAGTGACATAATTCTCACTAAGAGTGAAATATACATTTCCCCTCCTACAACTCTGAAGCTGAACCTTTAAAGAAAGAAAGGTATAATAGCAGTTTTAGCACATGATCAGAACGAATCTAGCACCTAATAGAGAAATGGATGAGCAAATCTTTTATGTCAGTGGTCCCCAACTTTTTGGCACCAGGGACTGGTTTTTGCAGAAGACCATTTTTCCACGGATCGCAGAGGGAGTGAGGGGATGGTTTCAGAATGAAACTGTTCCACCTCAGATCATCAGGCATTAGTTAGATTCTCATAAGGAGCGTGCAACCTAGATCCCTCACTTGCACAGTTCACAAGAGGGTTCTTGCTACCGTGAGAATCTAATGCTTCCCACTTCCCACTCTGTTGATCAGGCAGGAGGCAGAGCGAGGGAAGTAAAGGACCACTTCAAGGAGAACTACAAATCACTGCTCAAGGAAATCAGAGAGGATACAAACAAATGGAAAAACATTCCAGGCTCCTGGATTGGAAGAATCAATATCGTGAAAATGGCCATACTGCCCAAAGCAATTTACAGATTCAATGCTATTCCCATTAAACTGCCATTGACATTCTTCATAGAATTAGAAAAAACTCTTTTAAAATTCATGTGGAACCAACAAAGAGCCCATATAGCCAAGACAATCTTAAGCAAAAAGAATAAAGCTGGAGGCATCACATTACCTGACTTCAAACTATACTACAGGGCTACAGTAACCAAAATAGCATGGTACTGTTACAAAAACAGACATACAGACCAATGG
>NW_026652288.1:27262484-27277733 GCF_009828535.3 Hylobates moloch | reverse complement strand
CCCACCAGGTCCCCAAAATAAACTATGGTCATTACTGAAGTCCAGTGGAGGTACAAAGAAGGTGGGGGTCAGAATGCATTATAGCAAAAAGAAGGCCTCATGGAAGGGGTGGTATTTGAGCTAGGCCTGGTGGTTATGGCTTGGATAGGTGGACAGAAGGGCATTCCTGTTAGGTCATTCACCAAGTCCCAGAAGGGGGACTGGGCATGATATGTGAAGGACACAGGTCTAACCAGAGTGGCGAGTCACTTTAGAACGCAGTGAGGGATTGTGAAGAAGTAGGAAGGGGAGGGATGTGGGAGGTTAAAGCCAGGCAGGAATTTGGACTTTGCCAAATGCAGCTAGACCTGCGCTGTCCAAAACATTGGCCACCACCCACATGTGGCTATTGAGCACTTGAAATGTGGCTAGTGTGACTGAGGAACTGAATTTTTAATTTTACGTAAAAACCAAAGCTATATACTTTTTAAATTAAATGTAACTTTAATATTTTGGTAGGACTACATTTCGCTTTTTAGCATTGCAAATCTAGCACCCAAATTGAGGTGGGCTGGCTGGGCACGGTGGCTCATGCCTGTAATCCCAGCATTCTGGGAGGCCGAAGTGGGCAGATCACTTGAGGTCAGGAGTTCGAGACCAGCCTGGCCAACATGGTGAAACCCCGTCTCTACTAAAAATACAAATAAAAAAAATAGCCGGGCGTGTTGGCACAGGCCTATAGTCCTGTCTACTAGGGAGGCTGAGGCGGGAGAATCGCTTGAATCTGGGAGGTGGAGGTTTCAGTGAGCCAAGATAGTGCCACTGCATTCCAGCCTAGGTGACAGAGTGAGACTGTCTCTCAAAAAATAAAAATAAAAATAAAAAAGCCACAAAAAAATCGAGGTGTGCTCTAGTTGCAAAATACACACTGGATTTCAAAATACAAAATACGAATATAGAAAAATATTGCAAAATATCTCACTAATAATGTTTAATATTGTTTACGTTGGGTTATATATTGGGTTAAATAAAATATATTATTAAAATTGATTTCAGGCCAGGTGCAGTGCCTCACACCTGTAATCTCAGCACTTTGGGAGGCCAAGGCGAGCAGATCACAAGATCGGGAGAAATAGGTGAAATCACATTTTTTTTTTTTTTTTTTTTTGAGATGGAGTCTCACTCTGTCACCCAGGCTGGAGTGCAGTGGCATGATCTTGGCTCACTGCAACCTCTTCCTCCTGGGTTCAAGTGATTCTCCTGCCTCAGCCTCCTGAGTAGCTGGGATTACAGGCATGCACCACCATGCCCAGCTAATTATTTTTTTGTATTTTTAGTAGAGATGGGATTTCACCATATTGGCCAGGCTGGTCTCCAACTCCTGACCTTGTGATCCACCTGCCTCAGCCTCTCAAAGTGCTGGGATTACAGGCATGAGCCGCTGTGCCTGGCCAATTTCACCTATTTCTTTTTTTAATGCAGCTACTAAAAACTTAAACTTACATATGTGGTTTGCATTATATTTTTTCTTTCTTTTTTTTTTTTTTTAGAGACAGGGTCTCATACTGTTGCAGTGGCACCATCATGGCTCACTACAGCCTCAAACTCCCGGGCTCAGGCAATCCTCCCACCTCAGCCTCCCGAGTAGCTGGGACGATAGGCAGGTGCCACCATGCCCAGCTAATTTATTTTATTTTTTGTAGAGATGGGGTCTTGCTGTGTTGCCTAGGCTGGTCTCGAACTCCTGGGCTCAAGTAATCCTCCTGTTTTGACCTCCCAAAGTGCTGGGATTACAGGTGTGAGCCACTGTGCCCAGCCTTGCATTATATTTCTACTGGACAATGCTGAGCTAGACGAGAGGAGGGTAGTGACAAAATGGAAGCAGTGTTTGCAGATGAACAGTCTTACATTAGTGTGCAAGATTTATTTGGTTACAGAGGAAACTAGAGAGAGGGAGTCCAGATTACCAACCTATAGGATTGGTGGGACACACATGCAAATTTGAGCAATTTGCCATTAATCCTCCAGTTTAACCCAGCCAGTCAAGCCCACCACCAACCCCTTTAACCTAGTTTTTCTTTACACCTGGGAATTACAATTTAAGATTGCCAACATGGACAAATCATCTACAGCCTCTATAGCCAGGCCTCGGGATCCCAGCCTCCCACTCTCATAGTTCATTCTTCTCCCTTGACTCCATTCTTAGTTCCTCTGGCCTTTAGCCTGACACTGATCTTACCACTTCTTCCTTAGCGGTTCTCTGGACAGTCCAAGGCTCGATGCATCGAGAGCCTCCTCCGAGCGATCCACTTTCCCCAGCCACTGTCAGATGATATTCGGGCTGCTCCCATCTCCTGCCATGTCCAGGTTGCACATGAGAAGGAACAGGTATCCTGCCCACTGCTGGTCATTCAACAAATACTTGTTGAGTACTTCCAGTGTGTCAGGAAGTTTGTTTGGCACTGGGTTTACAAAGCTCAGTGGCACTCTGCTCACAAGGACCTCCACAATCATGGGGTCTTTGGACTGGGTTTTGAAGGACGAATAGGAGTTTTCCTGGTCAAAGTCAAGGTTTCTCTCTGCTCTTAATCCACCTTGTTACCAGCTTGTAATCTTCATAACATCCTATTTGCATCTAACCTAGTGGCTCCTGATTCCTATATCAAATGCTTTAACTCCTCCAGGGTTCTGGGTTTTTTTTTTTTGAGAGGGAGTCTTGCTCTGTCACCCAGGCTGCTGGAGTGCAGTGGCGCGATCTCAGCTCACTGCAACCTCTGCCCCCGGGTTCAAGAGATTCTGTTGCTTCAGCCTCCCAAATAGCTGGGATTATAGGTGCCAGCCACCAATGCCTGGCTAATTTTTGTATTTTTAGTAGAGATGAGGTTCGCCATGTTGGCCAGGCTTGTCTCAAACTCCTGAACTTAAGTGATCTGCCCACTTTGGCCTCCCAAAGTGCTGGGATTACAGGCGTGAGCCACTGCGCCTGACCTTCCTCCGGGGTTCTTTCTCTGATGACCTCATTCCCTCAGGCTTCAGTGCCCTCTGCCTCTTCCCCACAGGTGATCCCCATTGCCTTGCTGAGCCTCCTATTCCGGTGCTCGATCACTGAGGCTCAGGCACACCTGGCTGCAGCTCCTTCTGTCTGTGAGGCTGTCAGGAGTGCTCTTGCTGGGCCAGGTCAGAAGCGCACTGCGGACCCCCTCGAGATCCTAGAGCCTGACGTTCAGTGAACCCATGTTTCTGGGTGGGTGAAAGGGGCCCAACCCTGGCCACTTCAGCCCAGCCCGCCCAAGGGGACTTGTGCCAGCAGCACATGTGGGAGGAAGAAGCCCGGTTTCCAGGGTATCAGCAGCCCAGGTTAGGGAGAAATATTCTCTCCACTTTGGGGGAGAGTTCTTGTTCTTGACCTAGTGGTTTCTACTCTCACCGACTTATTCTGATTTCAGAAATAAAATGAAATGTCTTATTTTGGAAAGTTAACCTTTCAAAGTCAGTAAATCAAACAGTAGATCAGAGGTGGGATAGGATGGCTGGCATGGGTTGGTCTTAACAGCAGATTTGTTTCTTTAACTCTGTCCCCAACTCCATTTCATTGGTTCCTAACACAAGCCTTATACTGGCATCCCTATATTTTCATTACCAACATGCGGCCACATGTGCATGCGTGCACACACACTCCAATCCCACACAGACACACAATGAGAGGTGGGAACTTTTAGATAATTCCAGGGGAAGAGGGAAGAAGTTGTGTACCTAACATAGGAAACCCAGAAAAAGGGCAGTCTTAATCAGACATGACAAGATCTAGAATGAATGCTACATCCACGCATTAGACCATGAAATGAGGGTCACATCCCCTGTCCCGTGTTTGTAAGAGGAACATAAGGAACTCGGGGAGTGCTGAAAGCCCTTGGTGGTGGGATCCAACAAACACTAGAAACCTCAGGCTGTACATTTTAGACATCAGCTGCCCCATGTTTTGACAAATTAAAGGCACCCTTGTTCATCCTAGATTCATGCCAGCTCTTTCGGGCATGTGATATATGGCCCTGACAGTAGAGAGCTGGTTCCTCCTGGTGCCTGAGAAATATCCAGGTAATAGACACTCAAGAACATTCCTCTGGAGATGAAACTCTCTGGATAGGTCCCTGAAACTTTTAGGCAGGAGGGTGACTGCAAAGGAGCCAGATTTTAGTTTTATGAGGATAGAGTAATCAACCTTTTTAAGGTGGTCATAGGCCCCTCTGTGCATCTGAGGGCCTGCAGCCTCTATCTGAGCTCTGTTTTCCTGTTCCACATCTTCACACTGATGCCTTGGATCATCAGTAATCCCCCTTTCCCCAGCCACTACTCTCACGATGCTTCCTGAGTACCACCCCTTTCATCTTCCACAAACACCTCTCCCAAATTGAAGATGGCTAAAGTTAGGAGAGGCTCCTGCAAAGTCCCTCTGCTTCTCTTTACCCACAACTCTCTACCGCGTTCTTTCATCGGCTCAGTTCATCTCTCAGCATGGTGTCATAAACAGTGTCAAGTCTGAGAAGATACCTAGCATTCTGGGACCCCAAAGGGCAGAGCAGCCCTTGATCCTGTTGATGATGCCAACTGTACAGTAGCTACCCTCCCACATTTGGAGGGGATAGGGCACAGGGTCAGGTTTCTCCAAGGCTGGATGCAGAAGAACTCTAGAAGTCCTGAGTTTTTTAGTTGCCAAGTACATGGATGGCATAAAGACATCAAGTGAATTCAATTCTTATGTAGTTGGACACAATATTCAGGTATTATGAACAAGGTGGAGTACTGCTCAGCCTTGGGGGACATTAGAAGCTAGACACACTCTGGCATTGTGGCAGAGATGAAGATGACTAAGATCTGATGCCTACTCCCTAGAAACTCACAAGCACGTAGCAATTCGAACACAAGACAGAGTTGAAGTGGATTAAACAGCGGGACAAGAACAGAGAGCTGCTGAAATTATAGGGTAGGCCAAGAGTCAAGGAAAGTTTTGGAAGAAAAGAGGCTGGGGTAGGGTAAAGGAACAGCCAAAGAAAACCCAAGAAGATTTGAAGATTCGCACTGGGATATGGATCTGATAGCAGAGAATCTGGTCATTGTCAATGGGATTTGTGCTCTAGGCAGAGCTAAAGAAGTTCAAAGGTTTTTTTAGAACTATCCAGACACAAATGATAGGGTGACAACTTTTGCAGTTATTTGGAGAAAGTAAACATCTAAGGGCAAAAACAGCAAGAGAATAATCCATTATTAATATAAGGCAGTAATTATGTAGAAAGGACTAAAGGGCCTGGGCCTGAAGACTGGATTAGATTGTGAAGATGAAGACAACAATTTCCCAGCACATATATTTGCTGGATCAAAAGCAAAAGGGGGCTAGGTGTGCCATCCTAGCTACTTGAGAGGCTGAGATGGGAGGATCACTTGAGTCCAGGAGTTCAAGGCCAGGCTGGGCCACGTTACAAGACCCTGGCTCTAAAAAAGAAAAAAAAACAAGAGGGGGTGGGGCAAATGATATTTGGATATCACACAAACTCTAAGCCTGATATTTTTTATATATCTATACACATACATATATAATGGATATATATTTTATATATTCCATATATGTATATATATAAAATGGAACTCATGAACTCGCCTCCAAAATCAGCTAGCTATTCCTTTCATAATTTAGACGGTTTCTCTTTGTTTTTTTTTTTAAGGGAAGGGTCTCACTATGCTGTCCAGGCTGCAGTGCAGTGCAGTGGTGAGGTCATAGCTCACTGCAGCCTCGAACTCCTTAGCTCAAGCAATCTTCCTGCCTCAGCCTCCCAAGTAGCTAGGACTACAAATGTGCACCACCACACCCGGCTCATTTTTTTTTTTTTTTTTGTAGAGATAGGGCCTTGCTATGTTGCTCAGGCTGGTCTTGATTCCTGGCCTCCAGTGATCTTACTGCTTTCGCCACCCAAAGTGCTGGGATCGTATGTGTGAACCACCACACCTGGCCAACATTCATTTGGTCTAACATTCAGATTGTTTTGAATGTTACACAGCCTGGAGCCAGCTCTTGAATACGAGATAAGCTGTAACATTGAAAGAGGATGTTGGGACCAGGTAGGAGACAGAGGGGACTCCATCTGGTTCCAGGGATGGGCTCTACAAATACAGCAAAATGCCTAAGATCCAATGGAAACTTAGGGTTGGACCCAATTGGACAGGTGGGTCAAATCCTAGGGTTGAGAGGACAGGTACTGTATCTAGGTGATGCAAAATGCTCCCATCCTGGGAGAGAGTGGGTCATTTTTAAGCTAGTGACTGGGGTATTGTGGAAAAGACAAGGAAAAAGACAAGAAGAGGATCCCTGGAGCATCTTGTAGTCACAGAAAGTAAAGAATTGCTCAAAACCTCCACAAGGATGAGAATATGTCAAAGGGATACAGGAGCCAATGTGAAAGAGCTCCTAGTGCCTAAAGTGGGAACAATTGGAGCAACAAAATAATTAACAAGCTGGGCATGGTGGTAGGTGACAGTAGTCCCAGCTACTTGGGAAGCGAGGTGGGAGGATTGATTGCTTAAGCCCAGGCAGCTGAGGCTGCAGTGAGCTGTGATCATGCCACTGCATTCCAGCCTGGGCGACAGAGTGAGACCCTGTCTCAAATAAATAAAATAAAAAAAAAACACTTGGTTTAAAAAAACACATAAATACACGTGAATTCATACCATTATAAGCAAATGATTGAATAAATAAAGTGGGGGAAAGTACCAATTTTTCCTAAAGAAGAATTCTAAATAATGAACACACACACACACACACACACACACACACACACACACACACACATTCCTTTAGGAAATGGAGCTTAATCACCCCACACCACCTCTCCTCCAACGTGGGTTAGATTTAGGGGCTTACTTACAAAAAAACAGAGTATGGGAAAGGGAATGGATTTTACAGTGGAAAAACCAGGCAAGCACTACCCTAATCAAGTAATCAAGATGAGCATCACCAGCGGGTATCACGTACCTCCTGATATGATATCATGAGAAGGGCATGTCACCTCTGTGGTGTTCTTCCCCCAAACACTAATCTCAGTCTAAGCATAAAGAAAACATCACAGTAACCCAGCTTTAGGGACATATTACAAAATACCTGCTCATTTTATAAAATACCTGAAAATTTTCAGTCATGGAAAACAAGAAAAGACTGAGAAACTGTCATAGACCAGAAGAGACTCAGGAAGCATGACTCACCTACAGGGTGCTACCCTCGGTTGGATCCTGGAAAGATAAAGGACTTTAGTGGCAAAACTGGTGAAATTGCATGAAATCTGGAGTTTAGTTAATAGAAAATATACCAATGTTAAACTCATAGTTTTGACAAACGTACCAAAGTTATGTAAGATGTTAATGTTAGGTGAAACCAGGTGAAGAATATATGGGAATTTACAGTACTATCTTTGTAACTTTTCTGTAAACCTGAAATTTTTCAAAAATAAAAAGTTTATTCAAAAAATAAATTTAAACTGAAAGCCTTTCCTCTTAGATCTGGAACATGACAAAGATCCCCACTTTCACCACTGTGATTCAACATAGTACGGAAGTCCTAGCTAGAGCAATCGGACAAGACAAAGAAATAAAGGGCATTCAAATTGGAAAGGAAGAAGTCAAATTACCCTTATTTGAAGGAGATGTGATTTTTTTTTTTTTTGAGACAGAGTCTTGCTCTGTTGCTCAGGCTGGAGTGCAGTGGTGCGATCTCGGCTCACTGCAACCTCTGCCTCCCGGGTCCAATCGTTTCTCCTGCCTCAGCTTCCTGAGTAGCTGGGATTATAGGTGCATGCCACCATGCCTGGCTAATTTTTTGTATTTTTTTTTTTTTTTTTTTTTTTTTTTTAGTAGAGATGGGGTTTCACCATGTTGGTCAGGCTGGTCTCGAACTCCTGACCTTGTGATCCACCTGCCTCAGCCTCCCAAAGTGTTGGGATTACAGGCATGAGCCACTGCACCTGTCAAGATCTCTACAATGAAAGCTATAAAACACTGATGAGAGAAATTGAAGATGGCACAGAAAAATGGAAAGATATTCCATAATCATGGATTGGAAGAATCGATGTTAAAATATTTGTAGTACCCAAAGCAATCTACGGCTTCAATGCAATCCCTATCAAAATATCAATGACATTCTTCACAGAAATAGAAAAAACTTCCTAAAATTTATATGGAACCCACAAAAGACCTAGAATAACCAAAGCTATCCTGAGCAAAAAGAACAAAACTAGAGGAATCCATTGCCTAACTTCAAATTACATTACAGAGTTATAGTAACCAAAACAGCGTGGTACTGGCATAAAAACAGATACATAGACCAATGTAACAGAATAGAGAACTCAAAAACAAATTCACACACCTACAGTGAACTCGTTTTTGACAAAGGTACCAAGAACATACATTGGGGAAAAGACAGTTTCTTTAATAAATGATGCTGGGAAAATTGGATCTCTGATATGGTTTGGTTCTGTGTCGCCACCCAAATCTCATGTTGAATTATAATTCCCAGTGTTGTGGGAGGGGCCTGGTGGGAGGTGATTGGATCATGGGGGTGGAGTTCCCCCATTCTGTTTTCATGATAGTGAGTGAGTTTTCACAAGATCTTATGGTTTAAAAGTGTGTGGCACTCTCGCCTTTGTGCTCTCTTTCCTGCTGCTATGTGAAGAAGATGTTGGCTTCCGCTTCACCTGCCACTATGATTGTAGGTTTCCTAAGGCCTCCCAGTCATGTTTCCTGTTAAGCCTGTGAAACTGTGAGTCAATTAAACCTCCTTTATACATAAATTACCCAGTCTCAGGTAGTATATCCATATGCAGAAGAATGAAACTAGACCCCTATCTCTTGCCATATACAAAAATCAAATCAAAATGGATTAGAGACTTAAATCTCAAACTATGAAACTACTATCAGAAAACATTGGGGGAAACTCTCCAGGACATTACCCTGGGCAAAAGTTTCTTGAGTAATTCTCTACAAGCACAGGCAACCAAAGCAAAAATGGACAAATGGGATCACATCAAGTTAAAAAGCTTTTGCACAGCAAAGAAAATAATCAACAAAGTGAAGAGACAATCCACAGAATAGGAGAAAATTTTTACAACTATCCATATGACAAGGGATTAATAACTATATATATGTATATATATGGAGCTCAACTCTATAGGAAGAAATCTAATAATCCAATTTAAAAATTGGCAAAAGATTTGAATAGCCAGCCGGGTGCAGTGGCTCATGCCTGTAATCCCAGCACTTTGGGAGGCCGAGGCGGGCGAATCACGAGGTCAGGAGTTCAAGACCAGCCTGGCCAACATGGTGAAACCCCGTCTCTACTAAAAATACAAAAATTAGCTGGGCATAGTGGCACATGCCTGTAATCCCAGCTACTAGGGAGGCTAAGGCAGGAGAATTGCTTGAACTGGGACCCAGGAGGTGGAGGTTTCAGTGAGCCGAGATTGCACCATTGCACTCCAGCCTGGGCTACAGAGCGAGACTCTGTCTCAAAAAAAAAAAAAAAGAAAGAAAAGATTTGAATAGACATTTCTCAAAAGAAGACATGCAAATGGCAAACAATCATATGAAAAAGTGCTCAACATCACTGATCATCAGAGAAATGCAAATCAAAACTACAATGAGATATTATCTCACTCCAATTAAAATGGCTTTTATCCAAAAGACAAGCAGTAACAAATGCTGGAGAGAATGTGTAGAAAAGGGAACACTTGTATACTGTTGGGAATGTAAATTAGTACAACCACTATGGAGAGCAATACCACTGCTGGATATAAAGACAAAAGAAAGGAAATCAGTATATTGAAGAGATATCTGCACTCCCGTGTTTGTTGCAGCACTGTTCACAATAGCCAAAATTTGGAAGCAACCTAAGTGGCCATCAACAGATGAATGGATAAAGAAAATGTGGTACATATACACAATGGAGTACTATTCATCCATAAAGAGAATAAGATCTGTCATTTGCAACACATGGATAGACCTTATTTCACTTATTATGTTAAGTGAAATAAGCCAGGCACAGAAAGACAAATGTTGCATGTTCTCACTTACTTGTGGGATCTAAAAATCAAAACAGGCTGAGTGTGGTGCCTCACCTGTAATCCCAGCACTTTGGGAGGCTGAGGCAGGTGGATCACCTGAGATTAGGAGTTCAAGACCAGCCTGGTCAACATGGCAAAACCCCTTCTCTACTAAAAATACAAAAATTAGCTGGGTGTGGTGGCGGGCGCCTGTAATCCCAGCTACTTGGGAGGCTGAGGCAGGAGAATGGCTTGAACCTGGGAGGCAGAGGTTGCAGTAAGCTGATATCGTGCCATTGCATAGCAGCCTGGGTGACAGAGCAAGACTCTTGTCTCAAACAAACAAACAAACAAACAAAAAATAATTGAACTTATGGAGATAGAGAATAGAAGGATGGTTACCAGAGGCTGGGAAGGGTAGTGGAGGGGTAATGGTGGGGAGGTGGGAATTGTTAATGGGTACAAAAAAAAAGAAAGAATAAATAAGAGTGGGCACAGTGGCAAATGCATATAATCCCAGCACTTTGGGAGGCTGAGGCGGGAGGATAATTTGAGCCAGGAGTTTAAGACCAGCATGGTTAACATAGCGAGAGCCCATCTCTACAAAAAAAAAAATTAGCTGAGCATGGTGGTATATGCCTGTAGTCCCAGCTATTAAGGAGGCTGAAGCAGGAGGATCCCTTCAGCCTGGGAAGTTGAGGCTACAGTGAGCCATGATTGCACCACTGCACTCCAGCTTAGGTGACAGAGCGGTATCCTGTCTCAAAAAAAAAAAAAAAAAAGAATAAGGCACAGTATTTAATAGCACAACAGGGGGACTATAGTCAATAATCATTTAATTGTACATTTAAAAATAATTAAGAGTATAATTGGATTCTTTGTAACACAGAGGATAAATGCTTGAGGGGATGAATACACAATTTTCCATGATGTGATTATTCAGCATTGCCTGTGATACGGTTTGGATCTGTGTCCTCACCCAAATCTCATGTTGGATTGTAGTCCCCAGTGCTGGGGATGGGGCCTGGTGGGAGATGATTGGATCATGGGGGTGGAGTGTTCACGAATGGTTTAGTACTGTTCCCCTTGGTATAGTGAATGAGTTCTCTCAAGAGCTGGTTGTTTACAAGTGTATGGGACCTCACTCTCTATTTCTCCTGCTTTGGCTGTGTGAAATGAGCCTGCTTCCCCTTTCCCTTCTGCCATGACTGTAAGTTTCCTGAGGCCTCCCCAGCATCTGCTGTGCTTCCTGTACAGCCGGCAGAACAGTGAGCCAGTTAAATTTCTTTTCTTCATAAATTACCCAGTCTCTGATATTTCTTTATAGCAATGCAAGAATGGACTAATACTAATCATAGTATCATAATTGTGTTATGGAATATGTATTATGATCTAAAAATAAAAACATGTATTATGGAATACAGTATCATAATACAAATATCTCATGTATTTCATAATATATATAATGTACCCACAAACACTAAAAATTAAATGTTTTAAAAAATTAAAAATAAATATATAAAGTTAAAATTCCTAACTACAATAACATATATTTGGGAAGGGATAAATTGAGTTAAAATATTCTAAGGGCCTTGATTTTTCCATAAAAAAGATAAAAGTTTTTATTAATTTAAGGCTTTGATAACCTGTGTGCATATTGCATTTTAAAAGGTATCTGCTAAAAACAGGGTTGGCAAACTTCTTCTGTAGAGATAGGTAGTAAATATTTTAGTCTTTGCAGTCCCTGTGGTCTCAGTCATTAATATTCAACTCTGCTGTTGTAAGCTTGAAAACAGCCATAGACAATATGTAAAATGGCTGTGGCTGTGTTCCAATAAATCTTCATTTGCAAAAACAGGCAGCATGCTGGATTTGGCACACAGACCATAGTTTGCCAAGCCTTGCACTAAAAGAATAAAAATGGTATAATTTCTAATTAGTAAAGGGGAAAAATGAAGTAATTAAAAATAGTTAGTCATCTAAATGAAAGGCAAGAAAAGAGAGAAAAAGACCGGGCCAGGTGGCTCATGTGTAATCCCAGCACTTTGGGAGGCTGAGGCAGGTGGATCACCTGAAACCAGCCTGGCCAACATGGCGAAACACTGTCTCTACTAAAAATATAAAAATCAGGTGGGCATGGTAGCATACACCTGTAGACCCAGCTACTTTGGAGGCTGTGAAAGGAGAATCGCTTGAACCTGGGAGGCAGAGGTTGCAGTGAGCCAAGATCACACCACTGCACTCCAAAGTGGGCAACAGAGCAAGACTCTGTCTCAAAAAAAAAAAAAAAAAAAAAGAAACAGAAACTTAAAATATAGGACAAAACAGAAAATAGTAAGAGGACAGATCATGACCCAAATACTTTGGTAATTACATTAAAGGTAAATGAAATACATGCCCCAATTAACACTTTTTTGTTATAGATGTGTCTCTTGCAAACAGCATATATGTGGATTTTGTTTATTTTGTATCCAGTATTAAAGCAAAAGGATATAGAAAGGTTGACAGTAAAAGAATAGGAAAAGATATACTGTGAAATACCAACCAAAAGAAAATAGCTATGGCAATTGTCATGCCAGAACCCTATTGACTTCAGTAAGGATAGCATCATGTTGCAGAGGCTAAAGAAGAGACCTGGAGCTAGCAAACAAGACATTGGGCTTATTGAGGGAAATTACATACAGGGCAGTCCACTGGTGGTGGGCTAAACAGGAGAACCACAACTGCTTATAAAAAGCATGCAGTTTATGTAGTATTTTCACTTAGCACCTTCCCCCTAGCAACCTACTCCTGGCAACTTTCATTTAACTCAAAACAAAAGGCCTCAATCCCCAGTATGTCCTGCATGTCACAGGCCATGCTGGGGGTTCAGATGTTCATTATACATAAGGAATAAATAAATCTCCAGATTGGCCACTTCTGGATTCCTTATCTTGGAAATCCAAACACACATTCTTCTTAGAACATAGGATCATTCTCAGGCTATGCTTAAGTTAAGTTGTTACTGTCAGATGTATCTGCCATACAGGGTCGTTCTTAGGGATATGCTTAAGTTATGCTATCAGGTCCATCTACCATACAGCAATATTAATATCAGACAAAATAACTTAAGGCCAAAAGTATTACTAGAAATAAACAGCTTGACAATACCGTGTGTTGACATGAAAATAGAGCAAGAAGAACTACCATTCACCACTGGTAGAAGTATAAATTGACATATCCACTTTGGAAAGCAGCTTGGCACTGTCCACTAGAGTTTGTTACACATACCCTATAACTTAGCAATTCCATTCCTAGGTAGACACTGTAGAGCAGGGATTCTCAAAGTATGATCCCTGCATCAACAGCATCAGCATCACCTGGGAACTTTGAAATGCCAAATCTTTGGGCTCCACCCCAAACCTACTCAACCAGCAACTATAGGTGTAGGGCCCAGCAATCTGGTTTATAATAAACCCTCTACATGATTGTAATGCATTTTAAAGTTTGAGAACTACGGCCATAGAGAATTAGGAACTTGTGTTTACCAAGATGCATGGACAAGGTTGTTTTTGACAGCATTGTTTATAATAAGCAAACACTGAAAAGAAGCCCAATATCCATCAATATCATAATGGATAAATATGTTATAGAATAGTTATATAATACAATGAAATATTTAAAAATAATGAATCACAGCTATACAAAATATGATGGCTATCTCAAACATAATGGTGAGTCAATAAGACACAAAGAATACATTTTTATATCCATATAGAGAAAGGTTCTTGTCAAACTATATAATATATAAATGTTTTCTATATAGAATATGTAAATATGTTTTCTATATATATAATATGTAAATATGTTTTATATATTATGTATATAATGTTTTAAGAACCTAAAACTATGTCTTCAGTTCTAATCTTTTTTTAGAACTCCAGGCTGGCATATAACTAGTACCTGTCACTTAATGTGTGTTCAGCTCATATAACATATCTTATTCTTTATAATTATAATCTCTATAGTGACCACAGAGTATTTCATAACATGGGTATAGCACATTTATTTAACTACTTTCTTCTTGATGGGCTTTTCTAGAGCATTGCTTAGGCTGCCCCTGTAGGCTGAAAATTCTATGAGGTAGAGACCTCATCTGTCCTCTAAGACATTACCTGCTGTTCAATAGTTAATTGAGTTGCTTTTCCAGATTAACTTTCCTATAAGAAAAAAGAATGCCTTGGCCAGTTTTATTAATCTTTGTTATCGCATGAATTGATTCCTTGTACGTTTTTTGTTTATAGTGAATTAGCCCTAGAGAATCCAGTCAAGTCTGGATGACATGATGGAATAAATGTTCTAGACTTGGAAAATGAGACTGTAGATTCTGGGGTAGAGTGATCCTCTAAAGTAATTTAATTTCCCTCTCTGACATCTCTTTTCTGTCCCAATGCAATAGCAGCTAGAAAATGTGTCAAGCCTTAGACTTAGGAAACTGTTTATCTCAAATTTTCTGAGAGTACCTACTTAAAATATCCTAGCTTTCTTCAATTTACTTCACCTTGGCCGGGCGCGGTGCCTCACCCCTGTAATCCCAGCACTTTGGGAGGCTGAGGCGGGTGGATCATGAGGTCAAGAGATCGAGACCAGCCTGGCAAACATGGTGAAACCCCGTCTCTACTAAAAATACAAAAATTAGCTGGGCGTGGTGTCGCGTGCCTGTAATCCCAGCAACTTGGGAGGCTGAGGCAGAGAATTGCTTGAGCTTGGGAGGCGGAGGTTGCAGTGAGCTGAGATTGTGCCACTGCACTCCAGCCTGGAGACAGAGTGAGACTCCATCCCCCCCCCCAAAAAAAAAATTACTTGACTGTGTATTCTAGTTTGTGGTTTGGGACATTTAACACCATACCTGGACTTCCAGGGAGTGACTGGCTCCAGAGAAAATGCTTGTAGGGCAGAACAGGCCACTTGGGAGGCCTGCTTCTTTAAAACCTTGCTTCCATACTCCCGACTTAATGACAAGCTGTCTAGCCCAATCCTAGAAGAGTCATAAAGGAGCTCTTCCCTGAGCTTTGGCTGTCAGAGCAGAGCCTGTGGACAGCTGCAGGAAGGGGCAGCAGATGGTACTTTGGGTATGGCTCAGAGAAGAGACCTAAGTAGCATGCACATTGGCTGGATGCTGTCAGATTTACCTTGGGATGCCCATTGTGATGTC
>NW_026652288.1:27227940-27257484 GCF_009828535.3 Hylobates moloch | reverse complement strand
CATCTCTACTAAAAATATAAAAATTAGCTGGGCATGGTGGCACATGCCTATAGTCCCAGCTACTCAGGAGGCTGAGGCAGGAGAATCGCTTGAACCTGGGAGGCGGAAGTTGCAGTGAGCCCAGATCGCACCATGCACTCCAGCCTGGGTGACAGAGTGAGACTCTGTCTCAAAAAAAAAAAAAAAAATATAAATAAAATTCAGTTCCTCTATTGAAGTAGCTACATTTCAAGTGCTCACATGTAACTAGAGGCTCTCATATTGGATAGGACAGATATAGAATATTTCCATCATCATAGAAAATTCTATTGGATAGTGCCAGCCGAGACCTAGATCTTGAAGACAGATATGGCTGTAGTTATATGGAGGTCATAAGATCCTTTCCATTTTTTTTCTCAGAAACATCTCTCAAATTCAGCAATCTAGATCTAGGTTGTCTTAACTAAAACTTCATCTCTTGAACTATTTACAGTCTTATAACAGGGGTCTCCTACTTTTCCAGCCTGGAGCACAGACCTCGCCTCTACAAAACAAAAAGACAACATACAGTCTGGGAGTGGTGGCTCATGCCTGTAATCCCAGCACTTTGGGAGGCTGAGGCAGGCGGATCACCTGAGTTCAGGAGTTCGAGACCACCCTGTCTCTACTGAAAATACAAAAATTAGCTGGGTATGGTGGCGTGCACCTGTAGTCCCAGCTACTAGGGAGTCCCAGCTACTCCACAGGCTCCCAGGTTCAGTGGCTTGAACCTGAAAGGCGGAGGTTGCAGTGAGCCAAGATCGTCCCACTGCACTGTACTCCAGCCTGGATGACAGAGCAAGACACTGTCTCAAAACAAACAAACAAACACAACACACACAAAACCCCCAAAGTTAATTGTGTCACTCTGCTAAAAGTAACTAAGCACACAAAATTTCTGTGTACTCTATTGCCTGCAGCAGCATTTCCAAACCTTTTTTGACTCTCAAACTTCTTTCATTCTCATAATTTTGTCAACCTCCTTAGGAATTTAAAAAGCATTTTGTCCGTTTTTCATAAGTTATTTTAGATAAATTTTATTTTAAAACAATATCTTTTTATAATTGCAAAGCTATTTTAACATCATGTTTAAGAGTAAAAGACAAATGTCTACTTTTTCTTCTGTAACAAGTGATGCATGACATTTAATTGATTTTATATTAGGTATGAGAATTTTCACAACAATTGGGTATGAGAAATGGCAAGGGCTTTTTTTTTTTTGTCTATATCAAATATAATCTGGCTTAAGCCTCCCTTTAACTAGGTTGGCAAAAAAAAAAAATAGTCCAGTATCATTTTTCCTCCCCAACCTTTGTGTTGTATAAGAACTCCAGAGTTTCTGCAGTTTATCCAGAGTAGAAGTGAGTCAGACCCTTAAGCCACAGGGATAGCTCTTGCTTTTCTTCTTAGCCATCTGAAGGCAAAAACTGTGTCTCAACCCCTCTCTGCCAGTCTCAGGGGTCTTTGCTAAGGTCCCTAAACTGCTGCACCTGGGCTCTTAACACCAGAAGGGCTCTGGGACCCCCTACCCAGGGTTCTCCTACCCAGTGCACCTGCAGCTTCAGCATCGTTTGCATTTCTTTTTTTTTTTTTTTTTTCTTTTGAGACGGAGTCTTGCTCTGTCGCCCAGGCTGGAGTGCAGTGGCACAATCTCGGCTCACTGCAAGCTCCGCCTCCCGGGTTCACGCCATTCTCCTGCCTCAGCCTCTCCGAGTAGCTGGGACTACAGGCGCCCGCCACCACGCCCGGCTAAATTTTTTTGTATTTTTAGTAGAGACGGGGTTTCACCGTGGTCTCGATCTCCTGACCTCGTGATCCGCCCGCCTCGGCCTCCCAAAGTGCTGGGATTACAAGCGTGAGCCACCGCGCCCGGCCTAGCATCGTTTGCATTTCAAGGAGCCAGCTTCCCTCCTGTCTCAACCCTCTAGCACATTTCAGCTTAAAATTTTCGCAGATCTAGACTTATTGACGGTTGTTTTTTAGGTTCCTGACAATTTTTTCAGTCCTGAAAAACCAAGTCCCTGCTGTGCATTAGGAGTTCCAAGACCCTATGAACAAAGGCCTGGCTACCTTCTTTGGTATGGGAAAACATGAATCTACTTCCTTTCTCAGAAAGATGCTGCAATAAAAATACAGTGTAAATTACTCAGGAAGTCACTCTGCTTCATAAATCAATGAATACAATTTCTTACTACATATTTATGTAATAAAAAGCTTTTTTGTTAACAAATACATTTTTATTAAGGTACAATTGAATACCATAAAATGCACAGATATTAAGTGTATAAGGTGATGAGTTTTGATAAATTTATATACCCATGTAACTAAAACCCTAATAAAGATATGGCATAGCCATAACCCTGAATAGTTCCCTCATGTTATTTTCTAGTCTCTGCCCTCCTCTCTGCTCAGACACAACCTCTATTCTGATTTCTATTGTCATGGACTAGTTTTGCCTATTCTTGAAACTTGCAAAAAATAGAGTCATATAGAGTATATATTCTTGTGTGTCTCACTTCTTTTGCTAAGCATAATGTGTTTGAGATTCATGTTGTTGACAACAATTTTTTTTTTTTTTTTCTGAGGCGGAGTCTTGCTCTGTCACCCAGGCTGGAGTACAGTGGTGCAATCTTGGCTCACTGCAGCCTCTGCCTCCCAGATTCAAGCGATTCTCTTGGCTCAGCCTACCAAGTAGCTGGGATTACAGGTGCACACCACCATGCCCGGCTAACTTTTGTATTTTTAGTAGGGACGAGGTTTCACCATGTTGGCCAGGCTGGTTGGTCAGGCTGGTCTCGAACTCCTGACCTCAGGTGATCCGCCCACCTCAGCCTCCCAAAGCGGTGGGATTATAGGCGTGAGTCACTTCATCCGGCCAACAACAACAAAAATTTTAAAGTGACATTATACCACATCATGCTTGTTAATTTGGGGACCCAGGGTATATTCAAATGTAGAATGAAATTTAACTACCTCTTGTGGGATTAAAAATAGCCAGAAAAAGGCTCTGTGATCCTATATTTGGAATTCTTGCACATTGCATTTCAAAAAGTCAATTTTTTTTTTTTTTTTTTGAGACGGAATCTTACTCTGTTGCCCAGGCTGGAGTGCAATAGCTCGATCTCGGCTCACTGCAACCTCCATCTCCTGGGTTCAAGTGATTCTCCTGTCTCAGCCTCCCAAGTAGCTGGGACTACAGGCATGCACCACCATGCCCAGTTAATTTTTGTAGTTTTAGTAGAGACGGAGTTTTGCCATGTTGGCCAGACTGGTTTTGAACGCCTGACCTCAGGTGATCTGCCCACCTTGGCCTCCCAAAGTGCTGGGATTACAAGTGTGAGCCACTGCACCTGGTCTGTTTATTTTTTGTGATTAAAAAAGTTATATCTCTATGATAAAAAAGAAGGTTTCAGGATTTTAATTACACATAATACATTGTTGGTGGGTTTCTTTTTTTTTTTTTTTGAGACGGAGTCTTGCTCTGTCCCCCAGGCTGGAGTGCAGTGGCGCGATCTCGGCTCACTGCAAGCTCCGCCTCCCGGGTTCACGCCATTCTCCTGCCTCAGCCTCCCGAGTAGCTGGGACTACAGGCGCCCGCCAACACGCCCGGCTAATTTTTTGTATTTTTAGTAGAGACGGGGTTTCACCGTGTTAGCCAGGATGGTCTCGATCTCCTGACCTCGTGATCCGCCCGCCTCGGCCTCCCAAAGTGCTGGGATTACAGGCTTGAGCCACCGCACCCGGCAATAAATAAAATTTCTTTCGTAGAGATGGGGTCTCACTATGTTGCCCAGGCTGGTCTTCAATTCCTGGCCTCAAGCAATCCTCTCACCTTGGCCTCCCAAAGTGCTTGGATTACAGGCATGAGCAACCATACCCAGCCTTAAATGTCATTTTCTAAATGATCCCGATACTTGAAAACACAACAGATTTTTATATATTGACTTTCTACCTAGAGACTTTGCTAAATTTGCTTATCAATTCTAATTATTTATCTATAGATGTTTTGGATATTCTACACAACTATATTGTCTGCAAATGATAATTTTATTACTTTCTTTCTGATTCTTATACCTTTTCTTTTTCTTGTTTTATTGCATTGATTAGGACTTCCTCTACAATGTTCAATGGAGATGGTATAGTAGGGATTCTTTTTTTTTTTTTATTTAGAGGATAGTTTGCAATAATTCATCATTTATGTGTAATGTTTGCTATATGGTTTTCGTAAATACTCTATCAAATTAAGGAAGTTCCCTTTTATTTCCAGTCTGCAAATAGTTTTAGTGTGAATGGGTGTTAAATTTTTTTTTTTTTTTTTTTTGAGACAGAGTCTCACTCTGTTGCCCGGGCTGGAGTGCAGTGGTGCGATCTCTGCTCACTGCAACCTCCGCCTCCCGGATTGAAGCGATTCTTGTGCCTCAGCCTCCTGAGTAGCTGGGATTACAGGCAAGTGCCACCACGCCTGGCTAATTTTTGTATTTTTAGTGGAGATGGAGTTTCACCATTTTGGTTAGGCTGTGCTGAAACTCCTTTCCTCAGGTGATCCGCCCACCTTGACATCCCAAAGTGCTGAGATTACAAGCATGAGTCACTGCGCCTGGCCAGGTGATAAATTTTATCAAGTGATTTTCATGTCTCTATGTGAGATGGTTATATGGTTTTCTTGTTTATCCTATTAACGTGCTGAATTACACTGAGTTTTGAAAATAAAACAACTGTGAATTCTTGGAATAAATATATGTTCATGATGCTTTTCTTTCTTTTCTTTTTTTCTTTCTTTCTTTTTTTTTTTTTTTGAGATGGAGTCTCTCTCTGTCACCCAGGCTGGAGTGCAGTGGTATGATCTCAGCTCACTGCAACCTCCGCCTGCCAGGTTCAAATGATTCTCCTGCCTCAGCCTTCCTAGTAGCTGGGACTAAGGCACCTGCCACCACAGTCGGCTAATTTTTTGTATTTTTAGTAGAGACGGGGTTTCATCATGTTGGACAGGCTGGTCTCGAACTCCTGACCTCAAGTGATCCACCTGCCTTGGCCTCCCAAAGTGCTGGGATTACAGGTGTGAGCCACTGTGCCTGGCGGATGCTTTTCATATATTATTGGATTCACTTTGCTGATATTTTGTTTAGGACTTGTGCATCTATGTTCATGAAAGAGATTAGCTTATGATTTTTCTTTCTAATATTGTCCTTATTAGATTTTAGAATCAAGGTTATCCCTGCCTTCTAACATAGAAGGAGAAGTAATTTCTCTTTTTCACCTCATTATATGACAGACACACCTAACACAAAATTCTAAAGGCTTCTGATGTTTTATGCTAGGCACCTGGGACAAAACCAGATTATTCTTTATTATAACAAACACACATACATGAAAAAGAAACAGGGAGAGAGAGATTTTAAGAAATTGGTTCACAAAATTGTCAGGACTTACAAATCAGAAATCCATAGGGCAGACCAGAAACTCAAGAGTTGATGTTGTAGTCTTGAGTCCAAAGTCAGCATAGGCCAGGCTAGAAACTCAGGCAAGGATTTCCCATTGCAGTCTTGAGGCAGAATACCTTCCTCTTCAGGAAACCTCAGTCTCTGCTCTCAAGGCCTTCAACTGATTGGGTGATGCCCACCCACATTGTGGACATTAATCAGCTTTAAGGTGTACTAATTCTAAATGTTAAGCACATCTGAAAACTACTTTCACAGCAACAAGCAACATCTAGACTAGCATTTTTGTTTGTTTGTTTGTTAGATGGAGTCTCCCTCTGGAGTGCAGAGGTGCCATCTCAGCTCACTGCAACCTCCGCCTCCTGGGTTCAAGCAATTCTCCTTCCTCAGCCTCCTGAGTAGCTGGGACTACAGGTGTGCATCACCATGCCCAGCTAATTTTTGTATTTTTAGTAGAGATGAGGGTTCACCATGTTGGCCAGGATGGTTTTGATCTCTTGACCTCATGATCCACCCACCTTGGCCTCCCAAAGTGCTGGGATTACAGGCGTAAGCCACCATGCCCAGCCCTAGACTAGCTTTTGAACAAACAGCTGGGCACATAGCTTAGCCAAGTTGACATGAAATTAACCATCACAATCCTATGTTTTCTTCTGAGAGTTTTATAGTTTTACAGCTCTTACCTTTAGGTCTTTGCATCATTTTGAATTAATTTTTTGAATTAGATGGTGTGAATTAAGAGTCCAACTTCATTCTTTTGCATGTGGCTATCTAGTTGTCCCAGCACCATTTGTTGAAGAGACTATTCTTTTCCTATTGAATGGTCTTGTTACCCTTATAGAAAATCAATTGATTTGTAGATGTATGGATTTATTTCTAGACTCAATTTGATTGCATAGGTCTATATGTTTATCCTTATGCCAGTACCACACTGTTTTGATTACTACAGCTTTGTAAGTTTTAAAATCAGGAAGTATGAGTCCTCCAACTTTGTTCTTTTTCAAGATTGTTTTGGCTATTCAGGGACCTTTGTAATTCCATACGAATTTTAGGACCAGCTTTTTCATTTCTGTAAAAAAGGCTATTGGGATTTTGATAGTGATTATACTGAATCTGTAGATTGCTTTGGGGAATATTGCCATTTTAATAATATTAAATATTCCAATCCATGAACAAGGGATGTCTTTCCATTTATTTAGGTCTTCTTTAGTTTTTCAACAATGCTTTGAACTTCTCAGTGTACAGTCTTGCACGTCCTTGATTAAATTTATTCCTGAGTATTTTATTGTTTTGGATGCTAAAAATGGAGTTGCTTTTATTAGCTCTAATAGGTTTCTTCTGGTTTCTTTCTGATATTCTGTATGTAAGATATGTCATCTGTGAACACAGTTTTACTTCTTCCTTTCTAATTTGCATGGCTTTTCTTTTCCTTGCCTAATTGCTCTGGTTAGAACTTCTGTACAATTTTAAACAGATGAGGCGTCACTGCGGCAATGTTCCTGACTTCTAGACCCACCAGAGTGAAGGACCTGCTCCAGTGGCTCTACCTGGCAGGAGTTGCACCCCCAGGGCTTTGCCAGGTGGCCCTGCCCACACAGCTTTGGGTAGAGGTTGTCTAACCTGTTGAAAGTGAGGCAATGGTCCCTCTTTTTGAAACTGAGGTGGCAGCCCCGATGATCTCTGAATCACCTTCCAGGTTATTCTTTCCTTGTCTTCCAGAATAGTGTATGTTTGTGGCTGAAGAGCTCTATGGTCCCAAATTGTAAAATTAAAGAAGACCAACAGCCTTGCCTCATTGCCTCCCATCTCCTGCTCCTTCAGTTCAACCTGGCAGTTTTCCTGCTGTGGTGGCTGATTAAGTCCATGTTTCACACATATACTGATCTCCTTATCAAAGGGTCACTTGGTCACACCTTTAGTGTTCTCTTTGAATACACTTTCTCATTTTTTGCAATAGGGATAGGCTGAGAACTTTTCATATCCTTACATTCTAATTCCTTATAATTCCATCTTCAAGTCAATCCTTTCTTCTCTCATTTTACCATAAACAGGAGAACCAAAGCACTTCTTCAAAACTTTACTTAGAAATCTCATTAGCTGGCCAGGCATGGTGGCTTGTGCCTGTAATCCCAGCACTTTGGGAGGCTGAGGCAGGCAGATCACCTGAGGTCGGGAGTTTGAGACCAGCCTGGCCAACATTGTGAAACCCTGTCTCTACTAAAAATCCAAAAATTAGCCGGGTGTGGTGGCAGGTGGCTGTAATCCCAGCTACTTGGGAGGCTGAGGCAGGAGAATTGCTTGAACCCGGGAGGTGGAGGTTGCAGTGAGCCGAGATCACACCACTGCACTCCAGCCTGGGCAACAAGAGCAAAACTCTGTCTCAAAAAAAAAAAGAAAGAAAAAGAAAAAGAAAAAAAAGAAATCTCATTAGCTAAATACCCAGTTTCATGACTCACAAGTTCTACTTTCCATAGAACACTAGAACATGAACATAATTCTGCTAAGTTCTTTACCACTTTACAAGGATCACCATTTCTCTGTTTCCAATAATATGTTCCTTATTTCTCTCTGAGACCTCGTCATAATGGCCTTTAATGGCCTTTACTGTGCATATTTCTACAAACATTGTGTTAGTGACTACTTAGATATTCTCCAAGAAGATGGAAGCTTTCTCTACAATTCTCCTCTTTTCTTTCTGAGCCCTCAGCAGCATCACCCTTAATAGTTCATTTATGGCAATGTAGGCTTTTCCTAGCATGCGCCTCAAAACTCTTCCACCCTCTTCTCATTATGCGTTTTTTGGTGTTTGTGGCAACAGCACCCCCACTTCTTGGTACCAGTTTCTATCTTAGTCCATTCAGGTTTCTGTAACAAAATATCATTAACTGGGTGGCTTATAAACAACAGAAACTTTTTTCTCACAGCTCTGGAGGCTGGGAAGTCCAGGATTGGGGTGCCAGCATGGTCAGATTCTGGTGAGGTGCTTCTTCTAGGTTGCAGACTGGCAACTTCTCACTGTGTTTTTATATGACGGAAAGACTGAGAGATATCTCTGGAGTATTTTTTTTTTTTGATACAGAGTCTCACTCTGTTGCCAAGGCTGGAGTGCAGTGGCATGATCTCAGCTCACTGGAACCTCCTCCTTCTGGGTTCAAGCAATTCTTGTGCCTCAGCTATTTGAGTAGCTGGGATTACAGGCATGTGCCATCATGCCAGGCTAATTTTTGTATTTTTAGTAGGGACAGGGTTTCGCCATGTTGGCCAGGCTGGTCTCAAACTCCTGGCCTTAAGTGATCCACCCACCTCAGCTTCCCAAAGTGCTGGGATTACAGGTGTGAGCCACCATGCCCAGTCCTGTGGAGAATTGTTTGTAAGGACACTAATCCCATTCAAGAGGGAAACCCCTCATGACCTAATCACTTCCCAAAGGCCTCATCTACTAATACATTACATTGAGGGTAAGGATTTCAACATATGAATTTTGGGGAGGACATAAACATTGGGCCCATTGCAATGTCCTTTATCATGCTAAGGAAGTTTCCTTCTATTTCTATTTGGTTGAGTGTTTTTATTATAAATTATTGTAGGATTATGTCAAATGCTTTTTTCTGCATCAATTTATATGATCATGTGAGTTTTTCTTTTTTATGTTATTAATGTGGTATATTACAGTGATTTATTTTCTTATGTTGAAAAATCTTTGCATTCTTGGAATAAATCCTGTTTTCACTACTTCTATTCAACATTGTTTTGAAAGTCCTAGCCAGACCAATTAGGCATACTATGAATAGTTTGCTTTTCTTTGACTGAAAATTTCTCTATTTTGCCTTAAATTTTGAAGGGTAGTTTCACTAAGTATAAAAGTCTAAGAGCCATGTGCTACGGTTCATACATGTAATCCCAGCACTTTGAGAGGCCAAGACGGGAGGATCACTTGAGGCCAGCAGTTTGAGACCAGCATGGGAAACACAGTAAGATCCCATCTCTCCAAAAACCAAAAAAACTGGCTGGGTGTGGTGGTGTGCACCTGTAGTCCTAGCTACTCAGGAGGCTGAGACAGGATGATTGCTTGAGCCCAAGAGTTTGAGGTTACAGTGAGCTATGATTGTGTCACTGCACTGCAGCTTGGGCAACATAGAGACCTGGTCGCTAAAAGGAAAAAAAAAAAATCTAGGTAGGCACTTATTTTCCTTTAGCACATTAAAAGATGTTATTCTATTGTTTTCTGGCTTCCAATATTTCTAAAAGATATCAACTATTCCTCTTATTCCTCCTTTGAATACAATGCGTCTTTTATTTTTGCCGATTAAGACCCATTGTGTTAGGGCTGGGTGCGGTGGCTCATGCCTGTAATCCCAGCACTTTGGGAAGCTGAGGCGAGCAGATCATGAGGTCAAGAGATCGAGACCATCCTGGCCAACATGGTGAAACACCATCTCTACTAAAAATACAAAAATTAGCTGGGCATGGTGGCACATGCCTGTAGTCCCAGCTACTTGGGAAGCTGAGGCAGAAGAAGTGCTTGAATTGGGGAGGCAGAGGTTGCAGTGAGCCGAGATCGATCGCACCACTGCACTCCAGCATGGCGACAAGCTGGACAAGACTCCATCTCAAAAAAAAAAAAAAAAAAAAAAAAGATTCATTGTGTTGGTATTCAGCATCCTGTAGTGTACTTATGTTTAGGTTTTCTTTGTCTTCATGCTGCTTCATAACACTTCTTGCATCTAAGGCTTGCATCTTAGGCTTTCTCAGTTTTGGAAAGCTCTTAGCTATTCCTTTTTTTTTTTTAATAGTCTGTATTTTAAAGCAGCTTTTAGGTTCACAGCAAAATTGAGCAGAAAGTACAGAGAGTTACCATATACTCCCTGCACTGTTAACTTTCAAATGTTGTTTCTGCTTGCCTTTGTGTCTGGGAATCCTGTCTCCCCTTTACTTCTGGGACTCCTATTACTGTGTCCCATATGTCTATTGGCTCTTTTATCTATTTTCTTTCCATGCTTCATTATGGATATTTTCTTCAGACATTTCTTCAGTTGTGTCTAATCTGTACTGCTTACTGAGTTCTTTATTTCTCCTGTTCTAGAATTTCCATTAGATTTTAAAATTTTTTTTTAGTTTTTAGTTCTTGGCCAAAATTCTCCATCTCGTCATCTAATTTCATGTATATATAAAGCGCATACATTTTAAAATCCATGTTTTATTACACCAATATCTGAATTGCCTATGGATTTGTTTTTATTCCCCGTGTTTATCTCTTAGTCTTCAGTCAGTCTTGTCTTCTAGTAAGCATGGCAATTTTTTATTTAATACCAGAGATTTTATATATAATTTTGAAGAGAAAATTCAAGGTTCTGGATAAAGTTACTTTCCTCCAGAGAGTAGCGATATTTTCGCTTCTGGCAGTCATTTAGATTAGGGATCATCTCAATCCAATAAAGGATTAAATTTATCAGAGGCTGAGCTTCCATTTTTGAGCCTGGTTTATTTCAGGTTTATTCTTACTCCTAGGTATAGCCCTTTAGGGATTCCAGCTGAAAGCCAGGGATATTAGGGGTTCTCAACTCATTTTTTTGTTGATCTATTCCCATAAAACTGTGAAATTTCAATTTAGCTGGGCTTATTTCCCTCCATTTCCTTTTTCTCTATGATCTTGGCTCTTCTGGTTTTTGATCCCTTGATAGGTCTCTAATGACTTTAAATGGATATTTTAAAACATATTTTGTCCAACTTTTCTTGTTGTTTTCATTTGGAGGGTTCAAACCATTGCTATAAATTGAAATCCCAAACTGGTGCTTTTTTTCTTTCCATTTTTTCCCCTTCTACTAGCTTGGAAGTTATGAACTCTGTTTCTATTCTTTTAGTGGTTACTCCTCAGATTTAAATATATGTACTTATCCATTCTTTATTCAGAAATATTTTGTCAATGCCAGTAAGCCCATCCATTTCAGTACTTTGCATTCTTATTAATTTCTGGAAGTAATATTTGATTCTGTTTTCAAATCTGCTAGATCACTTTGTATGGGTTTCTGTTTCTTACAAATTTATACTTGTATTTTATTTATTTCTTTTTCTTTTTTCTTTTTTTTTTGAGATGGAGTCTCACTTGGTTGCCCAGGCTGGAGTGCAGTGGCACGATCTCAGCTCACTGCAACCTCTGCCTCCCGAGTTCAAGCAATTCTCCTGCCTCAGCCTCCCGAGTAGCTGGGACTACAGGCACGCACCACCATGCCTGGCTAATTTTCGTATTCTTAGTAGAGATGGGGTTTCACCATGTTGGCCAGGATGGTCTCAATCTCCTGACCTCGTGATCCGCTTGCCTTGGCCTCCCAAAGTGCTGGGATTAACAGGTGTGAGCCACGGCGCCCAGCCTCTTCAAAGAGTATTTCATTTACTTTTGACTCTGGCACCATCAATCAGTCCAGGACCACTTTAAATTCATGGCTTGAAGGTTTTTTGGGACAACCCAGATAATGTGAACTTGAGCTGCCAAATATACAAAAGTTAGTCTGTGGTTATGACTTCTCAGAGACTTCACCCCAGACCCCTGGAATTCTCAGTGTGAAGGCAACTTTTCTTTGCAGTTACCCGAGGTTAGGAGTGAATGGTAGATTTGTCATTTTGAGGTTCCATTTGAATGTGGGAAGGTCTACTAGATTAAAAAATTTCTGAGGAGCCTGGCACGGTGGCTCATGCACTTCGGGAGACCGAGAAGGGTGGATCACTTGAGGTCAGGAGTTTGAGACCAGCCTGGCCACTATGATGAAACCCTGTCCCTACGAAAAATATAAAAACGAGCGGGGCATGGTGGTGCATGCCTGTAATCCCAGCTTCCCCAGGAGGCTGAGGTGTGTGAATTGCTTGAGCCTGGGAGGCAGAGGTTGCCATGAACTTTGAACTACTGCACTCCAGCCTGGGTGACAGAAGGAAACTCTGTCTCAAAACAAAAAACTAATTTGAGACATACCAATGTATATATTTATGGTGTATAATGTGATGGTTTGTTGCATGTTTACATTGTGGATTGATTAAATCAAGTGAATTAACATATCCATCATCTCACTTATCTCTTTTTGTGTGTGGCAGAAACATTTAAAATCTTCTGTTTTAGCAATTATGCCTATGGTTTATTTTTCTGAAGTTTTCCTTAAGGAGTTCTCTGCTCTAGGCCACAAAGATTTTCTCCTACCTTTTTTTCTGTGTTCCAGTCTTACATTTCACATTGTAGTTTTTAATATACTTGGAGTCCACCTCTATATGTGGTATCAGGAAGTGATACAATTTTGTTTTTCTCTATAGTGAGCCACTTTTCCCATAACCATTTTTTTTTTTTTTTTTTTTGAGACAGGGTTTCGCTCTTTCACTCAAGTTGGAGTGCAATGGTGTGGTCTCGGCTCAATGCAACCACCTCCCGGGCTCAAGTGATCTTCCTACCTCAGCCTCCTGAGTAGCTGGGACCACAGACATGTGCTACCATGCCCAGCTAGCTTTTTGTATTTTTTTTGTAGAAATGGGGTTTCGTCACATAGCCCAGGCTGGTCTCGAACTCCTGAGCTCAAGCAATCTGCCAGCCTTGGCCTCCCAACGTGCTGGGATTACAGGTGTGAGTCACTGTGCCCAATTCCCATCACCATTTGCTAAAGAATCATTTTCCCATTGATTTATGGGACTCCCTTTATTATAATAAGTGGCCATATATACATAAGCCTGTCTCTGACCTCTCTATCTGTTCCATTGGTCTATTTGTTCCTGTCTTTATTTCCTACAGCTTTGTAGTGTGTCTTAGTGTTTGGTACAGCAAGTCCCTCCTTTGCTCTTCTTTTTAAGGTTGATTTAGCTATCAGTAGGCCTTTATTTTGTCATATTAATTTTAGAGCATTTAACAAGTTCTTGAAACATTCCAAATGAAATATGAATTGGGAATGCATTAAAATATAATTTAAGCCTGGACAACATAATGAGACCTTGTCTCTACAAAAAATAAAAAAAATTAGCCAGGCATGGAGTCATGCACCTGTAGTCCCAGCTACTTGGGAGGCTGAGAATTACTTGAGCCCAGGATGTTGAGGCTGTAGTAAGTCATGATCATGCCACTGCACTCCAGCCTAGGCAATAGAACGAGACCCTGTCTCAAAAAAAAAAAGTAAATAAATATATATATATATGTGTGTGTGTCTATATACAGACACACACACATATATTTAATTCGGCTGGGTGCGGTGGCTCACGCCTATAATCCTAGCACTTTGGGAGGCTGAGGCGGGTGGATCACGAGGTCAGGAGTTCGAGTTCGAGACCAGCCTGGCCAGCTTGGTGCAACCCCATCTCTACTAAAAATATAAAAATTAGCTGGGCCTTGTGGTGCACACGTGTAGTCCCAGCTACTCAGGAGGCTGAAGAAGGAGAATCGCTTGAACCTGGGAGGTGGAGGTTGCAGTGAGCTGAGATCGCACCACTGCACTCCAGCCTGGGCGACAGAGTGAGACTCTCTCTCAAAAAAAAAAAAAAGTTTAATGTGGGGAGTACTGACATCTTTGTGATTTCAAGTTATTCCAACCAAGAACTTGGACTATCTCTCCATTTATTCAGATCATCTTCTATGTCTTTTATTTGAATTTTACAGTTTTCTACATGGAAGTCTTCTGTATTCTTGGTTTACTTAATACCTTGATACTTTTATCATTTTTATTGCTATTGTGAAGAATATCTTTTATTAAATTATAATTTTTATAGTTTTTACTGTAGTAGAGAAATGCTACTGATATTTGTAAGTTGTTCTGGTATTCAGAAACCTTGGTGAATTATTTTATTATGTCTGATGTAGAATGTCTGATTATCATTTCAATTGCTTTCATACTTACTGGTCTACTCAAATGATCTATTTCCTTTTAGCCAGTTTTGGTATCTTATATTTTTTTCTAGGAATTTAACTATTTTATCAGAGTTTTCACATTCATTAATGTGTTTGTTTTCTTCCTCTTCCTCTTCTACTTCTTTTTTTTTTTTGAGACAGGGTCTTACTGTATCACCCAGGCTGGAGAGTGCAGCGGAAGGATCACAGATCACTGCAGCCTTGACCTCCCGGGCTCAAGAGATCCTCCTACCTCAGCCACCCAAGTATCTGGGACCACAGGCACACACTACCACACCCAGCTAATTTTTTTTTTTTTTTTTGAGACTGAGTCTTGCTCTGTCACCCAGGCTGGAGTTCAGTGGCGTGATCTCAGCTCACCGCAACCTCCACCTTCTGAGTTGAAGTGATTCTCCTGCCTCAGCCTCCCAAGTAGCTGGGATTACAGGTGCACGCCACCATGCCTGGCTAATTTTTTGTATTTTTAGTAGAGACGGGGTTTCACCATATTGGCCAGGCTGGTCTCGAACTCCCAACCCAAAGTGATCCATCTGCCTCGGCCTCCCAAAGTGCTGGGATTATAGGCATGAGCCACCATGCCTGGCCGCCGCAGCTAATTTTTTTAAATTATTTTTTACTTTTGTAAAGACAGGGTCTCACTATGTTGTCCAGGCTGGTCTCAAACTCCTGAGCACAAGTGATCCTCCTGCCTAGCCTCCCAAAGTGCTGGGATTACAGGCATGAGCCACTGCACCTGACCACTTCTACTCCTTTTTAATTTCCAAGGAGATTTACATTTACTTTCATCTTTTGCCCTAACGCATTACCAGCCAAGGTTCACTCCACTTTTATTTTCAATTTGAGGTTCCTGGCTACACAGTGGGTATAAATTAGAACTTCAAGCCAGTATGAGGATAGACTCATGGTTAAAATTCTCAGAGAAAGTGTTTTTTGTTTTTTGTTTTTTCCCACCTAGAGTAGAAATTTTCTCGTGGTGGGCAGATTTTTTCCTAGCCACTTTTCCACTAAACATGTAGCACTTTTGAGAATTCTGGGTTTTTCCCAGGGTCTCCATTCCAAATACACACTTCACATGGGCCTTGTCTTTTGCTCCTACCTTGTTGTTAACCCAAATCCCTTCTGACTGATGCTACAAATGATGTAGGGCATTGAAGTAGCAGATGATTTTCTACTCATGTTTTTCAGTTTTCTCCTTAATTTTGGTGTGTAAGGATTTGCCTTACTCTTTTTTGAGGAGCTTAATTTGGCATTTAAAAGGACACTGGGCTGGGTGCAGTGGCTCACACCTGTAGTCCTAGCACATTGGGAGGCCGAGGTGGGTGGATCACCTGAGGTCAGGGGTGTGAGACCAGCCCGGCCAACGTGGCAAAACCCTGTCTCTACTAAAAATACAAGAATTAGTCAGGCATGGTGGCTCAGATACTCAGGAGGCTGAGGAAGGAGAATCGCTTGAACCCAGGAGGCAGAGGTTGCAGTGAGCCGAGATGGCACCACTGCACTCCAGCCTGGGCGACAGAGTGAGACTCCATCTCAAAAAAAAAAAAATTGTTTTATTTGAAATTGTAACAAATGTCATTACTGCCTTTAAAATGACTTGGAGCACTTTGAAAAAATCCCAGAAGTTTTCCGACTACAGAATAAAATTAAAATTCTACCATTAGGCATAACCTGGCTTCCATCTACTTGTCAGCCTAGCATCTCCCACTACTTAGCAAAAGTGCACCTGACAATCATGACATGCTGATCTCAGTGATGTTCCCACTTGCCTGAAATACTCTTTCTTCACCTAAAAGTCTTGTGCTGATTCTTTAAACTCCAGTACAAATGCAACTTCTTGAATAATTCTCTTCCCTTCTCTCTTAGGAAGTTAACCACTGTCCTCTATATTCCCTGATATTTATATGTTTATTACAGCATTTACATGTGGTTATGGATGCCAACTGTATCAATATATGATATATGAGATGTATCAATATCTGATATCTAAAAGGTGAGAAGTGCTGTCAATAAAGTCTCTAACCTAGAACATAATCTGATTTTCTTTTTTCTTTTTGTGCTTCTCTAGACTTCAAAGCAGCATAGATGGAAAAAGATCCAGAAACTGACAGGTCAGAGAGATCCTATCCTTTACTCTTCAGCTCAAGGTTAATAACAGGCCAATTGTGGGTTGGCCTTATGACTCTAGCCTTAAATAGCAGGTGGAGGGAGGTTGAAAAAGAGGATGTAAATGGAAGAAGTGTGCCTCTTTTTTCTAGCATCTCCATGTCTAAAGATATGTATGTATATGGCTCCATAATTCTTTCCATGGTTCCTTTCCTTATGCCTCCTTTCCTCAGCAGCTTTTGTGCAAAGCCCAAGGTATTGGGAAGGAAACTTGGTGAGATTTAGAATGGACAAAGGGTAACTACCAAGAGTTTGGTGAGGGAAGTTTCCCTATCTTTTTCCCCCCACCATGGATACTGGATAGACCCCTTTGGAGAAAAAGATATGTATCATGACCTCTGTTTCCCCTACTCTCACTGCTTATTACTATGATTATTCCTATTCTTCCCAATGTATACAGCTTACATCTACTGTATGATGAAGGCAGCGTAGTATGGCTTTTTAAAAAATCTTGAGATGGGTTAAGTCTGAGATCTGCCACTAATTAGCTTTATGATCTTGGGCATAACTTCATCTTTGTTTCCTTATTTGCAAAAAGAGGGGGTTGGACAAAATGATCACGATCATCAATAGTCATGAGGCTGATAGATTCTTCACCTCTTCTCCCAGATCCACAGTGGGAAGAAAACCTCAGGATGGCTTGCACTGAAGCTAACCTGACATGGTGAGTAAAGCCTGTCTTCAGCCTATTCTACTGATAAATTCTGTGAAAGTTAAACGTAAAGTACCTGGACTCTGTTTTACTTCCTTCACTATGATAGCTTTCTGCTTTCTAAGTTAATCTCTCTTATTGTTTTCCTTACTGGTACTTTAATGAAACTTCAATTACATTGACATACACTGTTGCATCCAGTGTTTCAGAACTCCCTGTGGGCTGGACCCAGGAATATATACTCTGGTCAATGGATCGGAGCCTTCAACAGATCTTCCGATACCTAGAAAGCACAAGGTCAGGCAATGTAGTTTCTGGGTGGGGACTGAAGGTGGTAAAGGTTTTAAAAAGAAGGAAGGAAGGGAATGAAGGAGGGAGGGAGAGAGGGAGAAGAGAGAGTTCATTTTGTCTGTGGGGGAAGTTTGGGGTTCAAACTGGTGGAAGGATCATTTCTGGGTGGAATGAGAACAGTTTCCTCCCTTTGTCCTGGTGGAGAAATTATTTCTATAAGTAATTGATGTTGGGGAAAGAAACTTTTTTTTTTCAAATTCTCCTTCAGGCCAAAAACATTTTGCATTTGAAATGGCCATTATTTTTCCTTTTCCTATTTCAATGCAAACTGAAACATTTCTCTTTATTTCTTAGATCCATGCTTATGGAACAGGATTTGCCTGAATCACAGGATATGATTTCTTCCTCTGCCACCACTGTTTTTGTGGCTCAGAAGACTGTTCTGTGCTGTTGTGACTGTAAGAAAGCAAAACATTCTACTGACCACAGCATCTCCTTTAGTTCATCATGCAGTGACTCCAGTCTGTCTCATCTTCCTGTCTGTTCTGAAGGAACAACTTGGGAATTCCAGAGCCATAGTTTACCTATTTCCCACAAAAAGCAATCATCTGTGTTCAGGAACCAAGGCACAACCCCGCCTCCTTTTCAGCTCTCAGAGCCCCAGAAATCAGAACTTTTTCAGAATTTGGCAGATCTTTCACCCTTACAACCTCAGAGCTCTTTTATCAACTCCATTTCTGAACCCCTAAATATCTGCAAACAAAAAAGGAAAAAAAAGGATGAGAGAATGAGCAAGAGTCATTTGACATCAGATCATGAGCCAAATTCTGTTTCCAAGGAGAGACCACGACTTCCAAGGTGGGCTACATTCAATCTCTCTCCTTCAGTTAGAAGGGAGCTAGAAGGACATATGTCTCGGAAGGTTTTTGCTTTGCGGCAACAAACAGCACCTTTACCTTTGAGGAAATCATGGGCAATGCTGAATTATATAACTGAAGTACAAGCAGGAGTCGCTGAATCAGAGAAACCCCAAACTCAGTTATCTATGCCCATTTATCAAAACACTGAGCAAAATATCAACAACGAATCCTCAGACCTTCCATCATTTCAGTTCCATGTGAATGCTGGAGTGGGATCTAGATCAAATAGCACAGAAACAAAACTTTCACAGTCAATTATCTCAGATAAGCAGTTACAACCTGGGGATGGCCCCCAAATCCTTGGATCCAAGCCTTTAGTTACATCAATGGGCACTCTACCTCCAAGAAGTTTAGAAGTTAATGTAATTCAAGAGGAAACTCCTTTACTGAAGAATGATGCAAAACACGTGCCAGAGCTTAGTATACAGAAGAGGGTCATAGGTTTTCCAGAAAAAAGGATACAGCAGCACAAGACACAAGTGACTAATGTGGAGTTGACCCCCAGGCTATCATATCAAGTCAAAGATAGCCTAAAGGTAACTCCATTGGCACTACTTCGGGTCATGAATTCAATGGGGATGATCCCAGAATCACATTCAGAATTTGCGGGTTTGTTCCCACAGCTGCCAAGTCAAGTTGTGAAACCAATGGAAACCATGGAAACAGTGAGCATAACCCCCAAACCACCAAATCAAGTCATTCAATCAATGGAGGCAGCCCCAAGGTCTCAGCACCAAGTTACGGAATCAGAGAGGATGGCCACAAGATTACTGAATCAAGTCACAGATAATAAGAAAGTAACTCCTGTAGCACTGCTTCAAGTTATGGATTCTATGGGGATGATTAACAAATCACATCCACATATAGAATCAGTGGGAATGACTCCAACACCACGATATCAAGTCATAGAGTCAGTGAAAATGAACACATTGTTGAACCATCAAGCCACAAAACCAGAAAAGATGAATCTAAGGCCACAACATGCAGTTATGGAAACTGTGGAAATGATGCCAGGGCCACAGCATAAAGTCACGGAATCTGTGGGCACAACCTCAGGGTCACAAAGTCACGCACAGAGTTTCAACACTGTGGAGTTGACCCTAAGACCACCAACGGAAGATACGAAATCTGCAGAGTTGGCCCCAAAGCCATGGTTACACGATGTCAGATCTGAGAAGGTAGCCCCAGTACTATTGCTTGAAGATGTGAAAACTCCTCAAATGGTAGAATGTAGGAGGTTAATTCCTGAGACACAGGTGCAAGGTATGAAATATGGGGAATTGACCAAAGGGACACAATTTAAGGAAGTAAAAGCTGCAGAGATGAGCCCCAAACCAAATCATGAAGCCACAGAGCCTGAAAGATTGACCCCATGGCATCAAGCCTCAGAATCTTTAGAGATGATCTCAGGACCAGGATATCAAGGAAAAGAAGCAAAGTTGACCTCTGACACCTGTCACCAAGTGGAAAAATCTATTGGGTTGACACAACCATCTTTAGGAACTACCCCAGGGCCACTGAGCCAAACTTCAGAATCTGTGGAGATGAGCTCAGTATCATTCCAAGACATTCTTAAGACAATGCACCAACTTGGAAAAGCAATGGGGGAAACTCCAGTATCACAACACACAACAAAAGAATCTCTGGATTTGATACCAGGATCAGAAATGCAAAGTGTGAAATCAGAGGGGGTGACCACAGAGCCACAGCCCCATGATATGAAGTTTGTTCACTGCAATCTAGGGCCATGTTCAGAAGTTACTGAGTTGTCAGAGATACCCCCCATGTCAGAATATAAAGAAACTGTGGGGTTGGCATTGCCTCAAGTTGATAAGACCCAGGGGGTCATCCCAGTACCACCACATTCAGAAACAGGATTTTTGGAGTTGACTCTAGGACCAGGCACGCAATATGAGAAATCAGAGCCACTACTGCAAAATTTGAAATCTATGGAGTTAACCAGTGAGTCATCTCCATTAGTGATAGGATCTAAAAAGTTAATTACAGAACCAAAACCACATGTTATGGACCTGACCCCAGGGCCACAGCTCCAGGGAGAAAAGTCTAAGCAGTTGGATCTAGAGTCACAGTTGCAAGATATGAAATACGTGAATTTAATCCAACAGTCAACTATAGGAGTGGTAGAATCTGAGGAGATGATGCCAGAGCTACTGCTACAAAGTATGCCATTGGAGGATTTGACTAAGAGGGAAGAGCTCCAAGGTGTAAAATCTGTGGATTTAAATCTAGGCCCCTCTCAGCCAAGTGTCAAATCTTCTGGACTGACCTCAGGGCCACAATTGCCAAGTGTCAGATTTTCAAAGATATTTCCAGGACCACTTCTTCAAGGCGAAAAACCTGTAGAATTAATCTCACAACCCCCACATTATGGTGTGAAATCTGATGAATTGACCTCAGACTCCCCAGTTCAGGACATCAAATTGTCAGATTTTATCCCAGAGCCAACACATCAAAGTGTCAAATTTGTACAGCTGACTTCAGAATCACAACCTCAAGATGTGAAATTTGTGGAACTAAGCCCAGGACTATACTTGCAAGATGTCAAATTTTCTGATTTGACCCCAGAGCCAAGGCATCAAAGTTTCAAACATATGCAGTTGACACCAGGAGCTCAGCTCGAAGATATAAAGTCTCTAGGTTTTGTACCAGAGCCATCTCTGCAGTCAAGCCAAAGGCCACATGTTGAAGATATGAAATCTGTTCTGTCTACTGAAGGATCACAGTTTCACAGCATGAAATCTGTGAAATCGACCTCAGAACTACCATTTCAAAGTGTAAAATCTGAGGAAGTAAACCTAGGGCCATGGCAGCAAGATATCAAATTTTCTGAATTGACTCCAAGGCCAAAGCTCCAAAGTATACAACCTTTGACATCACTCCAGGAACATCAGTTGCCAGGGCTCGAACCTATTGATTTGAAATCTGGGCTACAGTTGACAAGTGTGAAATCATGTGGCCCAATTTCAACATCAAAGCTCTGTGATATAAAATCTATGGCATTCAAACCTGGGCTTCATTCGCAAGATGTGAAATCTTCTGAGTTGACCCCAAGACCACAGCTGCACAAAGTGAAACCCTTGGAGGCATGCCCAGGAACACAGCTGCAAGATGGGAAGTCTCCGGCATTTACACAAGCGTCACAGTTTTCAGGGGTGAAATCTGGAGTATTAAGCCAAGAGCTACCATTACAAAGTGATAAAACTGTAGGGCTGAACTTCTTACTACACTTGAAAAGCACGAAATCATCTAAATTGGCTCATCAGACAAAACTTCCAGGTATGAAATCTGAGGAGTTCAACTCTTGGCCACAATGGCAATGTGTCAAATCTTTTAAGTTGAACCCTAAGACAAAGTCCCAAGACATGAAGTTTATAGAGTTAAACCCCAGTTCACAATTGAAAGATATCCCATATTCTGATTTGACCACAAGGACCAAGATTCAAGGTGTCAAATCTACAGACTTCAAACCTGGGCCACAGTTGCGAGGAGTGAAATCTTCGGAGTCCATACTGAAGACGAAGCTTCAAGAAGTGAAATTAATGGAACGCAACTCAGGCCCATGGTTGCAAGATTTGAAATCTTCTAGGTTGATCATGGGTATAAAGCTTCAAGACATGAAATCTATGGATTTCAGTTCTGGACCACACTTACAGAGTGTGAAATCTTCTGAAGTGATTCCAGGGGGAAAGCTTCAGGGTGTGAAATCAGTAGAATCCAAACCCAGTCCAGAGTTACAAAGTGAGAAATCTGATTTGACCCTGGGGAGGAAGTTTCCAGGTACAAAATCTGTAGAGCTGGAATCAGGCCCACAGTTACAAGATATAAAATCTTCTGATCTGATCATGGGTATAAAGCTTCAAGATGTAAAATCTATGAAGTTCAGTTCTGGACAACACTTTCAAGGTATAAAATCTTCTGAGGTAACCTCAGGGACAAAGCTTCAAAGTATGAAATCAATGGATTTCAATTCTGGACAACAGATACAAAGTGAAGAATCTTCTGAGTTGATTCAGGGAACAAACCATCAAGATGTAAAATCTGTAGAATTCCACCATAGTCCAAAGTTACAAGGTGTGACATCTGAGTTAACATCAGAGACAAAGCTTCAAGGTGGGGAATCTGTGGAGTTCAACTCAGGCCCACAGTGGCAAGATACAAAATATTCTAACTCAATCATGGGGACAGAGCTTCAAGATGTAAAATCTATGGAGTTCAGTTCTGGATCACACTTGCAAGGTATGAAATCCTCTGAAGTGATCCCAGCAACAAAGCTTCAAAAAGTGAAATCTGTGCTCATGCCTAGGCCAATGCAGCAAGATGTGAAATCTTCTGAATTGACTATAGGTACAAAGGTACAGGATAGGACATCTTTGGGGTTAAACTCAACTTCACAGTTACAAGATAGAAAATTATCTATGTTAACACCAGGGATACACCCTCAAGGTGTGAAATCTGTAGAATTCAATCCTGGGGCAAAGTTGGAAGATATGAAATCTGGGTTGATAAAGCCTCAGACAGTGAACTCTACAGAAGGCAACCATGACCCAGAATTGCAGGTTGCAAAACTCTCTAAGTTGGCCTTGGAATCAAAGATTCATAGTGTGGCACCTTCTGAGTTCAATGCTGAAAAGCAGCAGCAAGATAATAAATCTCATAAATTGAATCCATGGCCAGACCTTCAAAGTGTAAAATTTATGGTGTTCAATCCTGAGCCACATCTGCGACATAGAAAATCTTCAGAATTATGCACAGGGACAAAGCTTCAAGATGTAAAATCTATGAAATTCAATCTTCAGCAACAGCTGCAAGGTGTGAAATCTTCTGAGTTGTGCCTAGGAACAAGGCTTCAAGGTACACAATCTTTAGATTTCAACCCTGGACCACAGTTGCAAGGAATAAAATCTGCCAAGTTGAATCCTGGGCCTGAGCTTCAAGGTATAAAATCTAAGGTGTTCTGCCTTGGACCACATTTGCAAGATGTAAATTCTTCTGTATCCATTCCAGAGCCACCACATCAGTGTGTAAATTCTACTGGGTGCAACCGTGGGCTACCTTTGCAAGATGTAAATTCTGCATCCATTCCAGCACCTAAACTTCAGTGTATAAGTTCTAATGGGTGCATCCCTGGGCCACATTTGCAAGATATGAATTCTTCTGCATCTATTCCAGAGCCACCACTTCAGTGTGTAAATTCTATTGAGTATAATTCTGGGCCACATCCACAAAGTGCGAATTTTTCTGCATCCATTAGAGGCCCCAAACTTCAGTGTGTAAATTCTAGTGGGTGCAACCCTGGGTCAAATTTGCGAGGCGTGAATTCTTCTGCATCCATTCCAGAGCCACCACTTCCGTGTGTAAATTCTATTGGGTGCAGCCCAGGGCCACATTTGCAAGGTGTGAATTCTGCATTCATTCCACAGCCAAAAGCTCAGTGTGTAAATTCTATTGGGTGCAACCCAGGGCCGTATTTACAAGGTATGAAATCGCCTGAATTAACTCCAGTTTCAAAACTTCAAGGTATGAAGTGTTCTGAATTCAACCCAGGGACAGAAATTCAAAGTGAGACACCTATGATGTTCAACCCTATACCACATTTGCAAGGTTTAAAATCTGAATTGACTCCAGGGTCAAAGTTTCTACGTGCAGCACCTATGGAATGCAACCCTGGGCCACAGGTGCAGTATGTGAATTCTTCTGAGTTGAATCGAGGGCTAAAATTGCAACGTATAGATTCTATGGAGTGCAAACTTGCGCCACACTTGCAGGGTGTAAAATCAGGGACAAAGTTTCAAGTTATGAAATTTTCTGAGTTGCATCCAGGGCCAGAGCTTCAAGGTATAAAATCTGTTGTGTTCAACTCTGTGCAACATTTACAAGATGTAAAATGTGAACTGACTCCAGGGACAAAATTTCAAGATATAACACCAAAGGAGTTCAACTCTGGCCCGCAGCTGCAAGGTATGAATTCTTCTGAGTTGAATTCAGAGTGGCAAAATGTGAAATCAATGATGTTGGCACCAGAGCCAACTAGGAAGTTCCCATCAGGACCACTGTTGACTAGTGTCAGATTTTCAAATTTGTCTCCAGAATCACAGCAACAAGGTGTGAAATCTTTGGAGTTTACTCTAGAGCCAAAGTTGCAAAGCGTAGAACATGTGAAATTATCTTCAGTGTCCCTGCAGCAAACTACAAAATCTGTGGAATTAGCACCAGGGTCACTGCTTCAAAGAATGAACTATGGGGAGCAAACTCCAAGAACAAATTATCAAATCATGGAATCCTCTGAAATAATCCCTAGACCAGGGCATCAGTTTGCAAAATATGCAGAGATGATCCCACAGCCAAAGTATCAAGTCCCTAAATCTGCAAATTTGATTTCAATACCAATTTATCACACCACAGAATCTTCAGAAATGGCACAAGGATTGGCACATAAAGGCATAGATACTGTAGAGAAATCTGTGGGGTTGACCCCAAAGCTAACAGGTAGAGCCATGGAATCCTTAGGGATGCTGCTGCAGCCAGATCTTCAGGTACCAAAATTTGTTGATCTGACTCCAGTGGTAAGGGATCAAGGCTCAAAATTCTTAGGATTAACTCCAGAGAAAAGCTACCAAATCCCAGGAACTATGGAATTGCTCTCTTGGCCACGGCCCCAAGTTAAGGATTTGGGGGAGTTATATGTGAAGCCACTACAGCAAACTGTGGAATATGAAGGGATTACCCCGGAACTTGTCCCAAAAGTTGTTCAATCTGTGAAAGTGACCCCTGGACCACCATTTCAAATTGTAAAGTCTGTGGCAATACCAAGGCCAACCCCTCAAATGGTAGAATATATTGAGTTGACTCCAAAACTGCAACATGTGAGACCTTCAGAGCACCACTCAGGGCCATGTTTGCAAGATGTGAAATCTACGAAATTAATCACAAAGCCAAAACACCAGATTTTGGAAACAGTGGAGTTGACAGGGTTTCAAATTGTAAAAACTACATTAATCCCAGGGCCATCCCTTCAAATCGTAAAATCTGAGGAGTTAGCACCAGGACCAATTCCTCAGGTTGTAGAACCAATAGGAGTAGCCCTAGAATCAGGAATTGAAGCAATAAATTGTGTGGATTTACTTCCAAGGCCACATCTTCAAGAACTGATAGTACCTGCAGAATTAACTCCAAGGCCACGTATTCATGTGAAATCTGAAGAATTAACCTCACCGCAAACATCTCCATTTGAGGAACATACAATATTGACTCATAAACAAGGGCTTCAGGCTGTGAAATCTACAGTGATAAAAACAGAGCCTCCTAAAGTTATGGAAACTGAGGATTTGAATCTAGGACAGGTGTGTCAGAACAGGGACTGTCAGAAGTTAACATCAGAAGAGTTACAAGTAGGGACTGACTTCTCTAGTTTCCTACCAAACTCTTCAACCACACTCATTTCAAGCTCTGTCAGAACAGCATCTGAATTAGGAGGATTTTGGGATTCTGGGATACAGGAAGTATCCAGAGCTTTGGATATAAAAAACCCTGGGACAGATATTTTGCAGCCTGAAGAGACCTATATAGACCCTACTATGATACAATCTTTAACTTTTCCCTTGGCCCTTCATAATCAAAGCTCTGATAAGACAGCTAACATTGTGGAACACCCATGTCCTGAGATTCTAGGAGTGGATGTCATATCTAAAGAGACAACTAAGAGGAAGCAAATGGAGGAGCTAGAGAACTCACTTCAGAGACATCTACCACAAAGCTGGAGATCACTATCTAGGACATTCCAGGCAGAATCAGGGGTTCAAAAAGGTCTCATCAAGTCTTTCCTGGGCAGACAACACAATGTCTGGGAGAGTCATGCCTGGAGGCAGCGACTACCAAGAAAATATCTCTCCACTATGCTAATGCTGGGGAATAATTTAGGGACCACTATGGAAAGGAAGCTTTGTTCTCAAACATCTTTAGCAGAAGGAGCCACTGCAGATACCTGTCAATCTATTCAGAATTTATTTGGGATTCCAGCTGAACTGATGGAAGCTTCCCAGAGCCTGCCAGAGAAGGGTCCAGTTACTATTTCTCAGCCTTCCGTGGTCAAAAACTATATTCAGAGACATACTTTTTATCATGGTCATAAGAAAAGAATGGCCTTAAGGATATGGACACGTGGCTCCACATCTTCCATAATACAGCAATACTCTGGGACTAGAGTGAGAATAAAGAAGACAAACTCAAGGTTCAGTGGTATATCCCAAGAAGTCATTCAACATATGCCTGTCTCATGTGCAGGGGGCCAGCTTCCTGTCCTGGTAAAGTCAGAGTCTTCCCTCAGCATATTTTACGATAGAGAAGATCTTGTTCCAATAGAAGAAAGTGAGGACTCACAGAGGGATTCCCAGACAAGGATTTCTGAGTCCCAACACTCCGTCAAGCCAAATTATCTTTCCCAGGCTAAGACTGACTTCTCAGAACAGTTCCAGTTGCTACAAGATCTGCAGCTAAAAATAGCAGCAAAACTCTTAAGGAGTCAAATACCCCCCGATGTGCCTCCACCTCTAGCTTCAGGTCTAGTCCTACAATACCCTATCTGCCTACAGTGTGGCCGATGTTCAGGACTTAACTGCCATCATGAATTACAGACCACTTCGGGGCCTTATCTTCTTATCTATCCACAGCTCCACCTTGTACGCACTCCTGAAGGCCATGGTGAGATTCGGTTGCATCTTGGCTTTAGGCTGAGAATTGGGAAAAGACCCCATATCTCAAAGTATCGTGAAAGAGATAGACCCATCATACGGAGAAGCCCTATATCACCATCACAAAGGAAAGCTAAAATCTATACTCAAGCTTCCAAGAGTCCTACTTCCACAATAGATTTGCAGTCTGGGCCTTCCCAGTCCCCTGCTCCTATACAAGTCTACATCAGGCGAGGACAACGCAGCAGCCCTGACCTAGTAGAAAAGACAAAAACTAGAGCACCTGGGCACTATGAATTCACTCAAGTTCACAACCTACCAGAGAGTGACTCTGAAAGCACTCAGAATGAAAAACGGGCTAAAGTGAGAACCAAAAAGACCTCTGATTCAAAATATCCAATGAAGAGAATCACCAGAGGACTTAGAAAACACGGAAAGTTCTACACAAACAGTAGAACCACAATAGAGAGTCCCTCTAGGGAATTACCAGCCCATTTAAGAAGGAAGAGGATTGGAGCAACTCAGACAAGTACTGCCTCTTTAAAAAGACAACCTAAGAAACTTTCCCAACCCAAGTTCATGCAACTGCTTTTTCAGAGCCTAAAGCGGGCATTCCAAACAGCACACAGAGTTATAGCTTTTGTTGGGTGGAAGCCTGTGGACAGGACAAGGCCAGACAATTTGTGGGCAAGCAAAAACTATTATCCAAAACAAAATGCCAGGGACTATTGCTTACCAAGCAGTATCAAAACAGACAAGAGGTCAGCTGACAAGCTAATGCCAGCAGGCTCAACCATTAAGCAGGAGGACATATTGTGGGGAGGAATGGGCCAGTGCAGATCAGCTCAACAGCCAAGAAGAGCTCACTCTTTCCAACCCAGACCTCTTCGACTGCCCAAGCCCACAGATTCCCAAAGTGGTACTGCATTCCAAACTGCCTCGGTGGGGCAGCCTCTGGGAACTGTTCAAAAGGACAGTAGTAGCAGATCAAAGAAAAACTTCTATAGAAATGAAACCTTCAGCCAGGAGTCTAAGAACTTGTCCACACCACGAACCAGAGTTCAAGCCCAAGGAAGAATCCTACCTGGTTCCCCTGTGAAGAGAACCTGGTACCGATATCTTAAAGAGAAACTCACACACAAGGAGCATAACCACCCCAGCTTCTATAGGGAGAGAACCCCACGCAGTCCTTCCGAGAGAACCAGTCATAACCCCTCTTGGAGAAATCATCGCAGTCCCTCTGAGAGAAGCCAACGCCGTTCCTTGGAGAGAAGACATCACAGTCCCTTTCAGAGGAGACACCGCAGTCCCTCTAGGAAAAACCATTCCAGTCCCTCTGAGAGAAGCTGTCACAGTCCGTCTCAGAGAAATCACTGCAGTCCCCCCGAGAGGAGCTGTCACAGTCTCTCTGAAAGGGGCCTTCACAGTCCCTCCCAGAGAAGCCATCGCAGTCCCTCTCAGAGGAGCCCATCACAGTCCCTCTGAGAGAAGACATCGCAGTCCCTCTGAGAGAAGACATCACAGTTCCTCTGAGAGAAGACATCGCAGTCCCTCTGAGAGAAGACATCGCAGTTCCTTGGAGAGGAGCCATCACAGTCTCTCTGAGAGGAGCCGTCACAGTCTCTCAGAGAGGAGCCATCGCAGTCCCTCTGAGAGGAGGTCTCACTGGTCCTTTGAGAGGAGCCATCGTAGGATTTCTGAGAGAAGTCACAGTCCCTCAGAGAAGAGCCACCTCAGTCCCTTGGAAAGAAGCCGTTGCAGTCCTTCTGAGAGGAGAGGACGCAGTTCCTCTGGGAAAACCTGTCACAGTCCCTCTGAGAGGAGCCATCGCAGTTCCTGTGAGAGAACCCGTCACAGTCCCTCTGAGATGAGGCCAGGGAGGCCCTCTGGGAGGAACCATCGCAGTCCCTCTGAGAGAAGCCGACACAGTCCCTTTAAGGAGGGACTCAAGTACAGTTCCCCTGGAGAGAGGCCCAGCCATAGTTTGTCTAGAGATTTCAAGAATCAAACAAGTCTCCTCGGGACCACACATAAAAATCCCAAAGCAGGGCAAGTGTGGAGGCCTGAAGCTACTCGATTAGGCGAGATCTGCCCCTATTATTCATTGTCCTAAGTCTTCATCGTGCTGCCCTTTCCAAGCTTCTTTCCTGCTCAGCCACTGCCTCCAATTCCTGCGCCCCCAGCGTGGAAAGGCTTCCATTTCTTTCTACCGGGGGGAGGCATGTGAGACTGGGTTTGTAATTTCTCTAAGATCAATAAAGGGGCAGTAAATGATCTTCCTGTGCATCTGGACTGAGACCACTGGGCAGGTGGATGGGGAAGGCAGGCTGGAGGGACACGAGGAGTTGTGCAAAGGTTCGGAATGAGAGCCGGAGGTTTTGAGGCCCGGCCGAGGCTCCAAGCTCCGCCCCTTCACTCCAGACCCCACCCATAGGTTCCCGGGTCCCGCGACGCGATCCCAGTGGGGCGGGGTCTCAGAGGAATC
>NW_026652288.1:27070314-27202940 GCF_009828535.3 Hylobates moloch | reverse complement strand
ATCAACTTCACAGGCTTTTGTGAGGGTAATAGGTGTGAAAGTAGATTGTCAATTATAAAGTATTAAGCAGAGAAGTTATCATTATTAATAAGATGAAAATAAGGATCCAAAAGGGAGGATCTCCAAAAGGGAGAAAGGAGAATGAGATCTATCAAAGTGAGAAATAGAGACAATAAAAAGAGAAAGAGGGAAACAGAAAAGTTTAGGCAGGGAACAGAAGGAAGGTTAGTACCTTCAGCACTTCCTGAACTTTCCCAGCCACCTGTACCATGGTGGTCAGAATGGATTCGCTGTAGAGTCTCTGTAGGGAATAGGCAGGAATGAGAAGCCAAGAAAAGGAGGACGATGGATGGGGGAGGGGGTCTCGGGGTTTCTGATATTAGGAGCCACGGTGAGGGAGAGCAGAGGTGGGGTTGGGGTTGGCATGTTTATTTGCAGGGTCCAGGTCTTGGGTCTTGGTTACCTGGTATGTGGGCAGGGCTTGCCCCTCCTCCTGGAAGATCTCAGCATCACATTGCCCCAGCAGTCGAACAATGTTCTCAGCATCTGCTTTGTCTAGATCCTGGGTCAGTGGGTTTGACTTCTCTGTGATTGGCACAGCTGCCTCGTACCCAGACAACTAGAAGGAAGAGGGGACAAGGATGGAGCAGGAAGCCAAAGCCTTATTCATGCCTCTGAGCTGGAGGTAGGAGTGGCAGCAGGCACAGAGTTTGGACTCACACACACACACACACATACCACACCAGAAACTCAGCCTGTATTTGGTACTCTGGGCATATTAGGGAAAGAACATCAGGAAGGAAGAAGAAGTGAGCAGAAACCAGGGTGGAGGGAAGACAGGATGAAAAATAATTCTAGGAATCAGCACAGAAAGCCAACATGAAGAAGGGGTCTCACCTCCCACTTGCCAGGCTCCGGGGTCTCAATGACATGTTGAAACCGTTTTGTGCCTGGCATGGTCCCACGCTGTGGATACACTGTTCCACCTGCCTCTTCAGCCACACAGACCCCTCTGGTCACAACGACTCTGCTTCCAGTTGGCAGGGCCTTATCTGAGCCCCAGTGATGATTAACCCAAGCACCCTGGGCTCTCAGAGCACCACCCCCTGTACCACTGCCTGCACCACCCTTTCCTGGTCACTAGGCCCCCAGCCCTCTGGTAACCCTAGGGAAACTCCTGGGCTTCCTCTTTGCATGCACCCTGACTCGCCAGCCTCTGCTTTGGCCCCTGAAGAGGAAGACCTGAGGCTCGGGACTCTTGCCCTACAGGGACAATGCCCTCTTCTCCGGAGGACCTGGAGCCTGGGAGTGCAGGACAACACCCACGGCAGTGAGAATCCCTGGGCAAGTGTCCTCCGAGGCCAGAGATCAGGGCCACCAGGTCAGCAGAAGTCAGAGGACCTGGCCCATGGCTTGATCACAGGCTCAGCACGCACAGTCCCACTGGTCCCATTTTATCCTCTCCTCTCAGAAAGGAAGGCAGTAGAAGCTTCCGAGCCCCGAGTGTGCACACACTGTACTGGATATTCCAGCGGGAAAAATCCCACAGAAACAGAAATACTGCATTGAGAATTAGAAACCAAAGAATCTGCCCTAAATACAATGTTAGCCAACATTTATTTACACTGAACAACACACTTTTCACTGGTGTATCCAGTATCTCATTGGATACACCAACACTAAGAGGTTGGTCAATATTGACACCCTCATTTTTCAGATGATGAAACAGGCTCAGAGTAGTTTAGTTGGTTGCTTAAGATCACACAGCTGGACAAATTGGGACTCATGCCCAGGTTCTCAATTCAGATTTCAAGCTCAACTAAAGCATGAAATAATGTAAGGGCTTACATGTTATTGAACAAACAAGCAACTAACAGATTGGTGCAAATTAATCATCATCATCCAGTCACATAGTGTTATGAGATTTATAAAGATCTTTCCCCAACATTGTCTCATTTGAGCCTCACAACAACCCTGTGAGATTTCACACGCTTTGCTTTACAGGTGGGAAACCTGAGGCACAGATAAACTAGTTTCTCCAAAACCACACCGTAAGTGGCAGAGCTTTAGAAAAACAAAAAAAGAAAAGAAAAGAAAGGAATAATAATTTTTTTTTAAAAAGCCATAGGGCTTTGCGCTTTGATTCTCCCGAGAAGCCCAACACTTAACAATCACTGTATCTCCAGGTTTTAACATAATGCCAGACACATAGGAGATGCTCAATAAATATTTGCTGAATAAATGAAAGAATGAATGAGAAAGAGAATGGAATTAAATGAGATTATGAATGGGAAAGAGACTTAAAAGCTGACGCAGTCTACAAGTAAGGGATTGTTAAAGCAATTACTGTCTCCCTCACTCTCTTCCCCTCTCCTCTTAGCCCCTCGGGCACTGGAGGTGGAATTCCTCTTCCCAACTTGGCTCTTCCATGCGGGGAGGAAGGGGATCTCCCAGGTGCCGGAGACCCTAGCACCCGCGCCTCCCCCCCAACGCCTCCGCCGGCTTGTCCGCTTGAGCTGGGAGAGAGAAGGGATAAGGGATGGGTCCCCGGAGGCGCCATTGGGAGGGTCGTGGGAGGAGCCCCGAGACGACGGGAGTGAGGGGGCGGGAAGGGAATGACGGCTGCGAGAACCCGAGCTGGGCGGGGCGGGCCCGCGCGTCCCGGCCGGGCTGCGGCGGAGCGAGCGGGGCCAGCGCTGCAGAAGGCGGCGGCTGGCTCTCCGGGACGGTCACATCCCGCTGCAGGGGCGGGCGGAGGCCGCCGCACTGCCTTCCGCACCGGGGACCCAGGCCAGCGTCCGGGCAACGCCCCCTGCTCCCGGACAGACTCCGTGGCCCGCCCGAGCCCTGGGGGCTCCGCGGACCCGCGCCCGCTCCGCCGACCCGCGCCCGCTCCGCCGGCAGCTCGGCCCCGCGCTGCCCGCGTCGCCGGGCCCGCGCCGGGATGGGGTAGGGGCAGCGCCACCGAGTCGGGCGATGGGCCGCCCTCTGGGCACCGAGCAGCCCCCGGAGGCCTGACCAACCGCGAGGACCGGCGGAGGTGGGTGTGGGCAGGGCAGACCGCGCTCTGGGGCCGCCTGGGCAATGCGGGGGTGGGAGGGCGTAGAGAAAATAGGGCTGTTGTGAGCTGTGGGGAGCCCAGGAGAGCTGCTGCCCCCCCCCCAACCTCCGTGCGTTCTGGGCAGTCCTTGACCCCCCGCAACTCCTGCCATCTCCAGGAGCCCCGCCTGGATGTCAAGCGGATGCCAAAGTGCCCCCCCCCAGCGGACTCGGTGGGGACATGGCTTCACTGGTGCCCCTTTCCCCATATCTAAGCCCCACGGTCCTCCTGCTGGTCAGCTGTGACCTGGGCTTCGTGCCAGCAGGTAAGTAAAGGGGAAGGGGGCTGAGGGTCAACCAGAGCTAGTCAATGGGTGAAACCTGTTAACACCCTGGCTCCCGCAGATCGGCCTCCTTCTCCTGTAAATGTGACGGTCACTCACCTCAGAGCCAACTCGGCCACTGTGTCCTGGGACGTCCCAGAAGGCAACATCGTCATTGGCTACTCCATTTCCCAGCAAGTATGAATCACCGTTCTGCTCCCCCAACCTGTGTCCTTGGATTTCTGCACGTTTCTTCACTTAAGGGGGGGGGGGGGGCGGATCTGGAAGCTGGCGTATCCTGGCTCAGGCTGCCCTTTTCACGCTACTCCCCCGGAGTGCTTGGATGTTGAAGAGTCTCTGGTTTGAGCCTTGTGGCCTGGCACTGGGGTGAGGCTGTCCTCCTCTCCCCTCATCTCCCTGCAGCGGCAGAATGGCCCCGGGCAGCGTGTGATTCGGGAGGTGAACACCACCACCCGGGCCTGCGCCCTCTGGGGCCTGGCTGAAGACAGTGACTACACAGTGCAGGTCAGGAGCATCGGCCTTCGGGGAGAGAGTCCCCCAGGGCCCCGGGTGCACTTCCGAACTCTCAAGGGTTCTGACCGGCTACCTTCAAACAGCTCAAGCCCAGGTGAGGGTCTGTGCTATTGGATTCTCTGGCTGCTTACCTGGCTTGCAGCCTCTTACTTGCTTCCCCAAAACAAGCAACAGACTAGCTGAGTTGAATAGGATGATTTAATTCATTGTACTGCCAGGAAAGGAAGGAAAAGCAGGTGGGAAGGGGACTGGGTATAGACAGGCTGGTATTGAGTTGTTCGGGGGAAGGCCTTTTAAGTTTCCTGTTACCTAACTTCACAAAAGCTGCAGCTTGCATAAGTGAGTAATTAACCTGCAGCCATCCTGCTTTTTGGTCGCTAACCACCTGTCCACCAATGGCTTCCTCACAGGGAGGGGCTACCCTACACTCCAAGGGCAACATTATGATGGGTCTACCCTCTCTAATCCCCAGCATCTCCATCCTGCATATGTCTGCATAGATAGCTATTCCCCAGTAACCTGGAGTCTGCCTTCTCTCTTCTCAGGTGACATCACAGTGGAGGGTCTGGATGGAGAGCGGCCACTGCAGACTGGGGAAGTGGTCATCATTGTGGTGGTGTTGCTCATGTGGGCTGGTGAGTAAGCAGCTAGACAGGGGACCAGGGACTCAGTAAAGGTGTGAGGTGGCAAAGGTTGTCAGGAGAAAAAGAAGTGAGAGATACAGTGGCTCACGCCTATAATCCCAGCACTCTGGGAGGCCAAGGCAGGCAGATCACCTGAGGTCAGGAGTTTCAGACCAGCCTGGCCAACATGGTGAAACCCGTCTCTACTAAAAATACAAAAATTAGCGGAGTGTGGTGGAGGGCACCTATAATCCCAGCTACTCGGGAGGCTGAGGCAGAAGAATCGCTTGAACTCAGGAGGTGGAAGTTGCAGTGAGCGAGCCAAGATCATGCCACTGCACTCCAGCCTGGGCAACAGAACGAGACTCTGTCTCAAAAAAAAAAAAAAAAAGAGATAAATGAGAAATAGAGTGGAGAGATACTTAGTTCAGGAGGCACGATTTGAACTTTGAAGAGAGGGAGAAGAGGCTGTTGAGAGCCCAGAGAGGAGGACTGCATGGGCACCAGGAATTCAGGATGTTCTTCATGGATTTTCTAGAAGCTACGTGGGTATCTCCCTATGAGGGCGGAAGTGAAGATGAAGGCTCAGACTGTATTGTGTTTCAGCTGTAATTGGGCTGTTCTGCCGTCAGTATGACATCATCAAGGACAATGACTCCAACAACAATCCCAAGGAGAAGGGAAAGGGGCCGGAACAGAGTCCTCAGGGAAGGCCAGTGGGGACAAGACAGGTGATGTGGGGGCCAGTGAGGGTGGAAAGGGTGATTCTGCCCCTGAGGGGCAGCCAGGGAAAGGAAGAAGGTCCAAGAGGGGCAGAAAAAGATGGAGAATGGAAGACCTGGGATGGGGGAGGCTGGAGAGAAAGGGTGGCACCTATTACCTTCCTGAAATTGAGACTCAGGCCATTTTCTTTCACAGAAAAAGTCACCATCTATCAACACCATTGATGTTTGAGTGAAGAAACACACCGAGAAGAGGGATGCACTAACAACTGGGGATGGGGATGGGGTCAGGGAGAGCCCAAGATGGTGATCTGCCCGAGACTCCCAGAGGGTAATACCACTCCCACAATCTCAGGCCTGGTACCCATCCTCTTTCCACTGTGAGCAGAGCCAGAAGGTAGGTCTGTTCAGAGTCTGTGCCCCTGGACCTGCGGAGTGGATATCAGATGGGATATCTCCTTCCATTCCCCGGTCCAGGGGAGAGTCACTTGTTGTATCCTACTCCATTAGGCCCCAAATGGGGGCCCCATTTCACCTGTATCAGGACTTTCAGCATCCCCAGCTGCCCCACATCTTGCCTCTGGGCCTCAGAGAGGGGTGTTTCTGTGGGTACTCATCTTACCCCGCAAATAAAAGGAATTGTCTGACCCTAGAGGCAGATGCTGCACTGCACTACTCCAATGTCTTCCATGGAGCCTCAGGTGCTCCCCCTCTCACCTGGCAGCCCCTTCAGCTGCGAGTGATCTCACTCGTTGGACATTTTTCCAATAAAGGTTCTTGGACAAACTGGAGCTGACTGTATAGTATGCTGAAGACATTTCCTCACCTTGTCTCTCTCCTGACCCTCCAAGGACCCCTTACACCACCACCTACTTGACAGGAGCATTGCAAGGTGTGTTAATACCCCACCCTAGGATAGGGCCAGGAAGAAGAGGTGTAGAAAACTGGAACCCCAGATTCTTTTGCTTTGTTGGGTGAGAAGGGAAAAAAGAGAAGAGAAAGATATAAGTTCCTGCACCACTGAAAACTAAGGCATATCATATGAGAGGGCAGTAGCCTTTTTATCTTCACTGCTTGCATCGACAGCATAGCTCCTCACCACTTATTCTTCTGACTCCTCCATCAACCCTGGGCTAATGGTCAGAAAAGGACTAAGCAGTGTCTTGGGGACTAATGAAAGGACAGCTACACTCATGGATTCCTTGGTGCCACATGCTCCTATCCTATGTGTTCCTGTGTCTGTTCTTCCCTCCTTTGCCTTCCCTTTCATCTCTATCTCTCTTTAGTCAGTCAAAGTCAATAATAACTGTAAATCATAAATGAGTGTATATTCATGCTCTGCCACCATATCCAGAGGAGGATTCTGAAAATAAAACTGAGGGGTTGGGACTCCCCTGTCAAAATAATTCTCATTTGAGCTCTGAGGCCTACTTGTTTTCTGTGAAAATAGGGGCTGTCCTCTGCTCTTTCCTATTTTCTAAGGGGTAGTTGGTGGCCATGAGACAAACACCTGTTGACACTTGCAAACCACTGTGGGGGAAGGCTTCTGGACCCACAGTCTGTCTGGAGAGCATATGCTACACTTCCTGGAGAGTTACAGATCTTCCCAACTTTGGATCATTTCAGAGCAGGCTTATGAATAACTCCTTTCTGCATTTCAATCTCTCTGGTATGTTAGAAGATAGGCCAAAAATTCTGAAAGGGACTCCAATCCAAACAAAGATCAACAAGTCAGTCTCTTTTCTACTTAACCAACCTCTAACCCCAGGTATCACAAGACAACCTATCGGGTGAGCCAAGTCAGGTCTGCCCTCAAAACTGAACCATAGGCCGGGAACGGTGGCTCACGCCTGTAATCCCTGCATTTTAGGAGGCCAAGGCAGGCAAATCACCTGAGGTCGGGAGTTCGAGACCAGCCTGACCAACATGGAGAAACCCTGTCTCTACTAAAAATACAAAATTAGTCGGGCGTGGTGGCACATGCCTGTAATCCCAGCTACTTGGGAGGCTGAAGCAGGACAATCTCTTGAACCCAGGAGGCAGAAGTTGCAGTGAGCCAAGATCGCACCATTGCAGTCCAGCCTGGGCAACAAGAGGGAAACTCTGTCTCAAAACAACAGCAACAACAAACTGAACCATAAAAGCATTCCAATATAAACAGCAGTCTTTAACCCACCATTACCCAATTTGGAAGTAGGGTACCTTACATTTCTTTGGCAGCTGGTTCCAAAACACTCATCTCTCAGATTCTGAGAATAAATGTCATTTATTGGGATGGGAGTGTGACAGGTTATAGTATCGTGGCATGGAGAGAGCGAGCTAGGAGTTGAGAAGGAACATAAAAGCTGTTTAAAGTTACTAACTCTGGGTTTAACCGCAGTTGCAAGTCCTTCGCTGGCTGTGTTAGTTTGAGCAAGTGCCCTGAGTCTCCTGTTATGTAAAATGAGACTAATAATAACGCTATCCCCTTCAAAAGGTGGTTTTGGGATTAAATGACACAAATGCACGTACAATACTTTACACAGTACCTAGCAGACACATACTGAGTATTCATCGTTATTAGCCTTGCGATCCCGTGCAAGTCATGTAACCTATTTGGGTACAATTCCGTCAACTGCAGAAGGCCTATCATGGAAACCGCCCTGCTTTCCTCCAGGGTTGTGAGGATTAAAAGAGTGCCCTCAGAAAGTCAGGTACATCGAAGAGCGAGACGGACCGCTATGACGTAGGACCTGGGGCTGGCTGAAGGCTTGTGGGCGGGGCTTGGTCTTGAGTTTGCATGCGGCGACGGGATTGGTCAAGGAGAGCATTCGTGAAGCCCTCTCAAGGGCCCGGCCTAGATCTCACTGCGCTTGCGCACGTTCTGTTTGCTTCGCCGCAAAGCTACGTGTGACCTTACGACGCGTGTTGCGCTCCGGTCGCATAAGCGTTAACGAACGGCGGCGTGGCGAGCTGTCCAGGTAACCACGGGAGTTGTCGCTGTCTGGGAGCATCTGAGAGACAGGTGTGCGTCATGAAGTTGAAGCACCTGAGGACCCTGCTGAGCCCTCAGGTGAGGAGTTGCGTGCCAGTCCCTCCCCCTTACGCTTTATGTTCCAAGAAAAGTGGGGGAACTGAAGTTTAATGATGTTGAGCTCCTACTGCGTGCAGAAGGCTGTAAAGGATATAGCGATGATCTGGATCTTGGCCTGTCGATCCAGCGTCCAGGAGGCGAGATGGAGGGCTAAGGACTTGTAGCTTTCCTTACATTTCATTCACATCAGTTGTGTACAGGCCCCGTGCTGGGGCTCGTAGGAATCCCAAACCACCCGACTTATGCCCCTCCCTTCAGGAGGCTTGTATTAGAGGGAGAGGTACACATGTAAGCAGCGAGTATGCATGTGCCCATAATTAAATAAGCGCCTTAGGTGCAAGCCCTGAAGGGGGGAGTGCAAAGACCGAACCGTGTATTCTGATTCAGGAGAGGCTGGGCACTAGGGGAGGAGCCCTGACACATGGTGAAGAAAGGGTGGGCTTTGGAGTTAGCACACCAGAATTTAAGTCCTAGCTCCACCACTACTTTCTTATTTTCTTTTTAAAATTTCTTACCTTGTCCTTATTTCAGATCCACCACTACTTTATTTAACTATTTGAGACAGAGTCTTGCTCTGTCGCCCAGGCTGGAGTGAGTGGCGCGATCTCACTGCAACCTCCGCCTCCCGGGTTCAAGGGATTTTCCTGCCATAGCCTCCCAAGTAGCTGGGATTACAGACGTGCTCTAGCACGCCCGGGTAATTTTTTGTTTCTTTGTTTGTTTTTGTTTTTGTTTTTTGTAGAGACGAGGTTTCCCCATGTTGCCCAGGCTGGCCACCAGTACTTTAAACAAATGACCTGATGTCTCCAACTTTAGCCTTTATTATACAGTGTCTCGGAGCACTCACCAACTTCTTCATTTGAAAAAACATGAGTTAGCTAATAGCAACTTTAGGAGACTTGGGGAAGAGTTATATAGGGTAATATACACAAAAGAGCATTGTAAACTGAAAAGCAGTGTGAAAAATTGATAGACAAGAGGAAAGGACATTCAAAATTCAAAGGACAGAATAATACAAAGCTAATAAGAATAAGATGTCTGGCCAGGCACAGTGGCTCACACCTGTAATCCCAGCAATTTGGGAGGCCAAGGTGGGAGGATCGCTTGAGCCCAGGAGTCCAAGACCTCTACAGAAAAATTTCGACCAGGTGCGGTGGCTCACGCCTGTAATCCCAGCACTTTGGGAAGCTGAGGCGGGTGGATCACCTGAGGTCAGGAGTTCGAGTCCAGCCTGGCCAACATGGTGAAACCCCATCTCTACTAAAAATACAAAAATTAGCTGGGCGTGGCAGCAGCCGCCTGTAATCCCAGCTACTCAGGAGGCTGAGGAAGGAGAATCACTTGAACCCGGGAGGTGGAGGTTGCAGCGAGCTGAGATCGTGCCACTGCACTCCAGCCTGGGGGACAAGAGTGAGACTTTGTCCAAAAAAAAAAAATTTTTTTTTAAATAGCCTCGTGTGGTGGCAAGCACCTGTAGGCCCAGCTGCTGGGGTCACTGAAGTGGGAGGATCTCCTGAGCCCAGGAGGTCGAGGCTGCAGTGAGACGTGATCACACCACTGCACTCCAGCCTGGGTGACAGAGTGAGGCTGCGTCTCAAAAATAAATAAGATGTTCCATAACTGAGTGTGTAATATGTACTGGGGCATCTTAATAAAGAAATTGGGATTGTGGTTTATGGATTTACACATACATGGATTTAATCATGGTTCTAGGCCAGGCACAGTGGTTCATGCCTGTAAACCAAGCACTTTGGGAGGCCGAGACAGGCGGATCACCCGAGGTCGGGGGTTCGAGACCATCCTGGCCAACATGGTGAAACTACTAAAAATACAAAAATTAGCTAGGTGTGGTGGCGCATGCCTGTAATCCCAGCTACTCGGGAGGCTGAGGCAGGAGAATCACTTGAATTCAGGAGGCAGAGTTGCAGTGAGCCAAGATCGCACCACTGCACTCCAGCCTGGGTGACAGAGCAAGACTCTGCCTCAAAAAATAAATTAATTAATTAAATAAATCATGGTCCTACCACTTACAAACTGTGTATGTGAACTTGGGCAAATTACTTAATCTTTTTGGGCTTCCATTCCTCTATCTGTAAAAGGGGGATAATAACAGCATCTACCTCAGTGTTATGAGGTAAAATGAGATTATGCTTGTCAAGCACTTATCAAAATGCCTATTCTATGGTAAGTACTTGTTAAAGGCAAGCTCTTATTATTTTATTCCCTACCTCACTTAATAAAACAATCTAGTGAGGTACATATTGTAGAGAAAGGAGAATTGATTGATTATGGAAATCAGGAAGGCTTCACAGAGGGTGTGGCATTTGGACAATAGGAGGAAATGAGAACACAGGCCGGGTGTGGTGGCTTACACCTGTAATCCCAGCACTTCAGGAGGCCAAGGCGAGTGGATCACTTGAGGTCAGGAGTTCGAGACCAGGCTGGGCAATATGGTGAAACCCTGTCTCTACCAAAAATACAAAAAAATTAGCCAGGCACGGTAGCGCACACCTATAGCCTCAGCTACTTGGGAGGCTGAGGCAGGAGAATTGCTTGAGCCCAAGAAACAGAGTTTGCAGTGAGCCGAGATTGTGACACTGCATTCCAGTCTGGGGGACAGAGTGAGACTCTGTCAAAGAAAAAAAAAAAAAAAGAAATTAGAACAAAAGATAGTTGTGCTCTCTCCTCAGTTGGAGAAGGCAAAAAAATAAAAAGACAGAGATTTGTGCTCATTGTTCAGCAAGCTGTCCATTGAATTTGTAATTTAAAAATTTCTCTGCCCTAACGGAAAAATTGGAAATGAAATCCTTCAGTCTCTCAAAATAAGATGATGTCATGATGCAGGTAGGGCTGAATGCCCAGGATTGGGCAAAGCGATAAAGCAGGAGGATCAGCAAAGGTTGATGAGGAGCCCTCAGCCCTTCTATATATAATGAAGAGTTAGAGGATCATAGTGATGGTAGTGTGGCTATTTTCTGGTTTGAGGATTTGCAGGAAAAGAGGCTTTTTACTTCTGACTTTGGAGATAGGTGAGTTTGGAGGGAAAAGTGTCAATGTTTTAAGCCAGAACTCTAGTGTCCAAATAATTAATCAAACAATTGGGGCAGAAGAAAAGCAGAATAAGGCCGGGCGCGGTGGCTCACGCTTGTAATCCCAGCACTTTGGGAGGCCGAGGCGGGTGGATCACGAGGTCAGGAGATCGAGACCACGGTGAAACCCCGTCTCTACTAAAAATACAAAAAAAAAAAAATTAGCCGGGCGTGGTGGCAGGCGCCTGTAGTCCCAGCTACTCGGAGAGGCTGAGGCAGGAGAATGGCGTGAACCCGGGAGGCGGAGCTTGCAGTGAGCCGAGATTGCGCCACTGCACTCCAGCCTGGGCGACAGAGCGAGACTCCGTCTCAAAAAAAAAAAAAAAAAAAAAAGAAAAGCAGAATAAAATGTTTTGTTTTCAAGGAAGGAAACCCTTAGTAGCAGAGCTAGTCCCTTAGGACCAGAGCTAGTGTTGGAAGGGTCAGATCTGGTCAGAATAATTCACCTGGAGATAACTTCTAACTTGGGTTTCTGTGAAGTGGGTAGTTAAGAAGAAAAGAAAGTGGGATTGTTCATCCTGAGTCTCAACTCGTACTCTCCCATCCTGAACTCTCACTGTCTCTCCCTTTCCTTTCAAATAAGCCCAAACTCCTTTGCCTGGCTTTAAAGACTTCCTGAGCTGGCCTGTTTTTCCTGCCTTACCCCTTCTATTCTACTATTTATAAGGTATAATAGTTTCAAATAAACTAAATTACTGTTTCTTGTCCAGAACTTGCCTTTGCTCATTGCCATTCCTCCCATCTCAGATAACTTCCTACTCAACTGTATTCATTCTTCAAAGCTTAATTTTGATAATTTAAGCATAAAATTCTCTCAGGCTTCTCCAAACTATTGCAGTACTTTATATATACTTTAATAGGACTTTTCTATTTTGCACCATCTTATTAAACCTGGAGGCAGGATCTATGGTTTGCTTTTTGTCTCTCTCTCAGCCCCTGGCCAAGTGCCTTGATCAATAAGGTGCTCAAAAAATAATAATTGAATGAATGGCTAATGACCAAAACTTACCAGACTAATTGAATTTATTTCAGTAGCAGACCTGGGAACGAGGAGGCCGTTGCAGGGATTCATTGATCCAGTTGACTTAGCACCCTGCCTCTTACTTGTATTTGCATATGAGTCTCTAGAAGCACATTGTTCTCACAGTCCAGGATCTGAAGGCCTTTGGAGACCAGGATGGGCCACAGGCATCTCTTTGTTTTGAGGATAGAACCATGACAGGAAGAAAATTGACCAGAATTACACTAGAATTAATGGAGCTAGAAATGCTTTTGGCATTCTAGACCAGCACATGGGTTTGTTTTTACCCTTTTGCCTCTGCAGGATGGAGCTGCAAAGGTGACCTGCATGGCTTGGTCCCAGAACAATGCCAAATTTGCTGTCTGCACAGTGGACCGAGTGGTCTTGCTGTATGATGAACATGGAGAACGGAGAGATAAATTCTCCACCAAACCAGTTGACATGAAGGTAAACAGTGTATTCATGTGTATCTTAACCTATTGATGAGGTCTTACAACCTGGAAGACATAGTCTGCCTTCTAGCCATTGGCATAGGAAATGGCATACCCCACCTTTTTCTCAGTATAAATCCTCAAGCTCCCTTAGGAGCACACGTATACCTTTTTTTCTCTTTTCTCTTTCATGTGTACTCATTACTTCTTTTTCTTTTTCTTTTTTTTTTTAAACTCTTAGTATGGCAGGAAGAGCTATATGGTGAAGGGCATCACTTTTTCTCCTGATTCCACTAAAATTGCCGTAGGACAGACTGATAACATCATCTATGTCTACAAGATTGGAGAAGATTGGTGAGGATAGAGATTGGGAGATGGGATGGCCCAGGAAAGAAGGGGAAGGCAAGAGAAATGCCTCACTAGGGAGGGGAAATAAAGGGGATGAGAAGCCAAGCTTGGCCATTGAAGGCAGAGACTTTCTGGAGTCTGTTTTTGCTTTTCTGCCTTCACCTCTCCCATGTGTTCTTCAATCCCATCCCTGGAGGAAACAGTCCAAGGTCAACAGGAGGCCCTGTGAGATCCTGGAAGCCCAGAGTGATGTCACATCTTTGTTATTATTCTGAAGCTGCTTAGGCTCCCTCATATGTCTCCTTTCAGGGCTCCTACAAAGTAGTCAAACATTAGTGGGCCAAGGAAGAAATCTGCTCTTTCTTCTCTTCCCTCAGCATTATTTTTGGCAATTTGTTTATGGAAGTGGCTTTTAATACGTTTCCCCTTCTTTTGTTTGGCAGGGGTGACAAGAAAGTCATCTGCAACAAGTTCATCCAGACGGTAAAGTTCAGACCAGTCCCTGGAAGCTTAGGATGAACAAACATATATTAGTATATCTACTTATAAATACAGCCAGGAGTTGCATTTCTAACATCTGAATGTGACTTTTCCTACTGCAAGGATGGTGCTTCGTGGCTGTTCATGGTCATCTGCTGTCTTCCTTAGAGCCCTGTTGTGTCCTTCCCTATAGGAGATTGAGGTTGTGGTGTGTTGGGGTGTTGAAGTTGTTATAAAAGTGCCGGCCCACACAGATGGGGTTATCCTTTTCATTATTTCCTTTCACACAGAGTGCTGTCACTTGTCTGCAATGGCCCGCAGAATACATCATTGTCTTTGGACTGGCTGAAGGGAAGGTAAAAGAGGGAAGGGAAACACAAGAGAGGGAGTGGTAGGGATGATGGTTCTGGAGAGAGGAATATGGTCCATCCTCTTTCTTAGGATCAAGTTGTATACTGGGGAGAATGCATAGGGACCCGTTTTGTGGGACAGTTTTTCCTTTTTTTCTTAGGGCCTAGTTAAATTTAAAATAGCCTAACCATACTTGTGTCCATTTTTCCATTTTCAGGTTCGTTTAGCAAACACCAAAACTAATAAATCATCTACCATCTATGGGACAGAGTCTTACGTGGTGTCCCTGACAACAAAGTGAGTAAAGAGGAGTAGTATCACTAGAGTCTGGAAGTGTTAGGAAAATGCTGTGGGGAAGTCTGGACTGCAAGACCATAGTATGAAAGGCAGGAGAACCGGTAGCAGGAAGCACAGACAGGGTTGTGTTTGACAGAGAAAGGGGCTTTCTTGGTGAGATAAAATAATCTCTTCCTGTATTTCTCTCCTTTCTCCTTTTTAGTTGCTCTGGGAAAGGAATTCTCTCTGGTCATGCAGATGGTACCATCGTTAGGTATTTCTTTGATGATGAAGGCTCTGGAGAGTCACAGGTATGAATAAAGAATGTTGTGGGAGGCTTGGATCGCTTGAGTCCAGGAGTTTGAGACCAGCCTGGGCAACACAGTGAAACCCTGTCTCTACCAAAAAAATAAAAAATAAATACAAAAATTAGTCGGGCATGGTGGTGTGGGCCTGTAGTCCCAGCTACTCAGGAAGCCGAAGTGGGAGGATCACTTGAGTCCAGGAGGTTGAGGCTGCAGTGAGCTGAAATAGCACCACTGCACTACAGCCTGGGTGACAGAACAAGACTGTGTCTCAAAAAAAAAAAAGATGCTGTGGAATAGGGGATAAGGAAATTCCAGGAGCCCTCCTAGAGGAGGTTGGACTTCTAAGGCATTTGGATTGAGATACTAAAGGAGGAAGCTAGAGGAGGACTCAGGGACAGAGAAAAAGTTGGATGTGGCCACTGAGAGGATTTGTGTTTAGGAGCCTGGAGCTTACTACTTATAAGAAGGGATGACTCAGGTGAAAGGGACCTTGAGACAAAGGGAAACAAAAACTCTTAGAGTAATGAAAAGTGAAAATTATTCCTATTTATGTAAAATATATATAATATATATTTATGTATGTAGATTCATAGAAAAAAGAGTTAACAGTTTACTCTGGAGAGGGAAAAGGAAAAAGATGGGGGATAAAAAGGAAACTTTCATGTTTTACTCTATATAATTGTGTATTGTTTGAATCATTTACATTAGGAATTACTTGTGGGCCGTGCCTGTAATCCCAGCACTTTGGGAGGCCGAGGCGGGTGGATCATCTGAGGTCAGGAGTTCGAGATCAGCCTGACGTGAAACCCGTCTCTACTAAATACAAAACAATTAGCTGGGCATGGTGGCACATGCCTGTAATCCCAGCTACTTGGGAGGCTGAGGCAGGAGAATCGCTTGAACCTGGGAGGCAGAGGTTGCAGTGAGCCAAGATCGCATGCCGTTGCACTCCAGACTGGGCAACAAGAGTGAAACGCCATCTCAAAGAAAAAGAATTACTTGTATAGGCTGGGCACAGTGACTCACTCCTGTAATAGCACTTTGGGAGGCCAAGGCGGGTGGATCACCTGAGGTCAGGAGTTCAGGACCGGCCTGGCCAACATGGTGAAACCCCGTCTCTACTAAAAATATAAAAATTAGCCAGACATGGTGGCATGTGCCTGGAATCCCAGCTACTCGGGAGGTTGAGGCAGGAGAATTGCTTGAACCCGGGAGGCGGAGGTTGCAGTGAGGTGAGAACACGCCACTGCACTCCAGCCCCGGTGACAGAGTAAGACTCCTCTCAAAAAAAAAAAAAAAAAAAAGAATTACTCGTATAATAATGAAATTTAATCCTCTTTAAAAAAAGAAGCCTTATGCTCTTTGTGGGCCCAGACGGTGTTGGTTAATGTGTAGCACATCTCCTTTTCGGAGGAGCTTTACCAGGTACATATTAAAAATTTCCAATACATGCTGGGCATGGTGGCTCAGGCCTGTGATCCCAGCACTTTGGGAGGCCGAGACAGGCTGATCACAAGGTCAGGAGTTCAAGACCAGCCTGACCAACATGGTGAAACCCCCATCTCTACTAAAAATAGAAAAATTAGCCTGGTGTGGTGGCACACACCTGTAATCCCAGCTACTCAGGAGGCTGAGACAGGAGAATCGCTTGAACCTGGTAGGCAGAGGTTGCAGCGAGCTGAGATCGTGCCACTGCACTCCAGCCTGGATGACAGAGTGAGACTCTGTCTCAAAAAAAAAAAAAAAGACAATTCCAATATACAAGCATTTTGAGGTTTTTCTAGAGCACAAGTTCAACAAGTGTGTGTATAGGGGTGTGTGTGTGTGTGTGTGTGTGTGTGTGTGTGTGTGACAATTTGTGAAGAGTTCAGGATTAGGATGTGTTGGGATAGGGAAATGTTGGAAGAGACTTCTGCAGGGTATGATGGGCAGAGTGAAAGTACCAGGTGTTGAGAGTGAGGAATTTCTCGGGTGGAGTCTTCGAAGAGTGATTGAAACCCTCTACTTCTGTCTTAGGGGAAGTTGGTTAACCACCCGTGTCCACCCTATGCCTTGGCATGGGCAACCAATAGCATCGTGGCTGCAGGCTGTGATCAGAAAATTGTAGCCTATGGAAAAGAAGGCCACGTGCTACAAACTTTTGATTATAGCCGTGACCCTCAGGAGCGGGAGTTCACCACAGCTGTAGCAAGTCCTGGGGGCCAGTCCGTTGTGCTAGGAAGTTATGACAGGTGAGTCCCCTTTCCAGTTTTATCTACTGCCTACTTTCCCTGTGAACACTCTCTGCTTTAGCCAAATTATTCTGAGCCAGAGTGGGAGACTGGAGCAGAATCAAATGTATGTATGTAATTCATGCGCTTTCCTCTTCCTGCTCCCGCCATCCATTGGTGTGCTGGCAGTTCCAAAATGTCCTGGGCTCTTGTTTTGTCTCTGTGCCTCTCCCTGCACTTCCACAGCAGAATTCATCTCTATTTTCTGTTTCCATTGCCCCGTTTGAGACCGCTTAGAGTTTCTCACATTATATTACAGTTTGTTGTTTGCAAACTACTGTTGTTTAGCCAGATAGATGGCTAAATCAGAGTCCTTGAGAAGGGGGCTTATTATTGATCTTTTCAGTGCCTAGATTAGCATCTATATGCTATGTATATCTAAGATATGCTCAGATGTTTGGAGAATGAATGAATGAGTGATGGAACAGCAGATAAACAGCCATGTTCCAGGTCTCATCATTTCTCTGCCATGTGTTTAACCCCAGTTTTGTCAGTCCTGTCTTTCTATCAATCTTATGTCTCCTCGTATTCTCTTCTTTCTTCACTGACTCCTACCATTTATCTCCTTGTTCCATATTTTTTTGCTCCTAGTAGCTTATTTTTCTCACCTGCCCTGGTCTTTTTGTTTTCTCTGCTCCCCTCACTCTTATTCTATTTTAGTTTTGCCTTGATTTTCCCAGCTTATTTCCTGTGCACCTCTATATCCTCTTCTGCTAGACTGCCTAGCTTGTCTGTTCTTTTTATTTCCTTTCTTTTCTGATATAGCAAGACTAATTTCCTTTGGTTATCAGCCCATTTGCACTCTTTAGCTCAGCCTCGATCTCTTCTAAAAGCCACATACTTTATTTCAGGCTTCGGGTGTTCAACTGGATCCCTCAAAGAAGCATCTGGGAAGAGGCAAAGCCCAAGGAGATTGCCAATTTATACACCATCACTGCCTTGGCCTGGAAGCGGGATGGCTCACAACTCTGTGTGGTGTGTTACTAGTAATCCCTTTCTGGATTGGTGACTTTCACCAAACTAGAAAAAAATCCTGCCTTATCCTAAAGCACTGTTCCCTGACACTAGAGAATCTCCTCTTTCCTTTTGACCCTGACCTAAAATTCTGGCGTTAAAGGCAGGAAAGAGAAATTCATACTTTATTGGAGGTCACAAAAGGGACAAAAAATTGTGTGTAGGCAGGGCTACTTTCTCCCTTTTATCCCATTAATATGTTGTGCCCTTGAGTCCAATGATTGTAGCCCCTTTCCTTTTGGTAATTCCAAAAACTGCCAGCTCTTTCACTGCCAACTCTTCTCTAGACTCTGGAGCTTAGGTTTTGAGGATGTCTCTAGATACTCTCCCCATGCCAGTGTACTATGTGTGTGACCTTTTATGCTGTCACTTTCCCTTCTAGGGCACACTGTGTGGTGGGGTGGAACAGTTTGACTGCTACCTCCGAAGGAGTATTTACAAGAACAAGTTTGAGTTGACGTATGTGGGACCTAGCCAGGTAAGCAGGATGGTAGCCTTCTGCATTGAGACCTCATGTGGCTCATTCATCCTTATAACGTTTCCCTGCCTTCTGGCCACAGCCATAGTTCAAATTTAATCTTCATCCCTCTGGAAGAGCTGTTCTGGGCAACAGAATATGTCAGGGCAACACCGTGGTAACTTTCCTGCTGTAGTTCTTGCAGCTTATTATAAGAAAAGTTTTGGCCGGACGCAGTGGCTCATGCCTGTAATCCCAGCACTTTGGGAGGTCGAGGCGGGCGGATCACAAGGTCAGGAGATTGAGACTATCCTGGCTGATATGGTGAAACCCCGTCTCTACTAAAAATACAAAAAAACTAGCCAGGCATGGTGGCGGGTGCCTGTAGTCCCAGCTACTTGGGAGGCTGAGGCAGGAAAATGGCATGAACCCAGGAGGTGGAGCTTGCAGTGAGCTGAGATTGCACCACTGCACTCCATCCTGGGTGACAGAGCAAGACTCTGTCTCAAAAAAAAAAAAAAAAAAAGAAAGAAAAGTTTTAAGCACCAGGCGTAAGGTGTGCAGAGATTGCCACTTAAGCCTTTCTGGCTTAAAACTTTACTGCCTACACACTGGCAATTGGGCAATTGGATAAATAGGATTATAAATGTGAACTCTGTTGTTTTAAGGCCTCTGAGCTCACTGTGTATGATGTTGCAAGCTAAAAATTTCTCAGTTCCTGGGCCCACTTTTCTCTTTTTTCTACCTCTGTCCTTCCATTTATTATACATTGGTTTCTTCATTCTTTTGTTCTTTCCAGAAACATTTATTCATTCTCTACTATGTGTCAGCAGTGTTAGGCATTGGGAATACACAGATAATTATCTGTAAGACATTGTCCTCTGATCAAGGAGATCATTATAACAGAGGACACAGACATATCAAAAAATAATATTAGCCAGATGCAGTGGCACATGCCTGTAGTCTCAGCTACTCAGGAGGCCGAGACAGGAGGATTGCTTGAACCCAGGAGTTCAAGGCCAGTCTAAGCAACATACTGAGACCCTGTCAAGTCAGTCAATCAACCGATCAATACATACACTGTGATCAATGATATATAAGGTTTGTACAAAGACTATGAGAACACAAAAGTGATTGGTTTTACCCAGTGGAACTTTCAGAATTATATAAATTATGGGCATCAAAAGAGATAATATAGGAAAGCATTTCATAAATAGTAAATCCCCTGTAAACATAAGATATCATTACTATCAACAATATCCTAGACCCAGGGAGGAAACAAGGTATTAGCTTTGTTTAGTGCTATGGAGGTGGGCAAAGGGCATAGTTGTTCACCCTTCTTTTGGGCTGGGGAAGCCTAAGGGGCTCAGACTTGTCCTTTACCAAGGTGATTGTGAAGAACCTGTCATCAGGAACCCGAGTGGTGCTCAAGTCACACTATGGCTATGAGGTGGAAGAGGTGAAAATCCTAGGAAAGGAACGTTACTTGGTGGCCCACACATCAGAAACACTGCTGCTGGGGGACCTGAACACTAATCGGCTTAGTGAGGTAGGAACCAAAATTGAGGGTAGGGTGGGGAATGGGGCATCTTGGCTTAATACTTGTGGGGATCCAAAATCCCTAGGGGTAAGCTCTCCATGAGAAGTTCTAACATTCTGGTGTAGGGGACCTGGTTTCAGGGAAGGAGACCCAGGAGGTTTATAATCCCAGAGTATGAATCACCATATTTGGACTGTTTTTATGCCCTCTCTCAGAAACATCTCTCTGGTTTCTCTCAGGGACCAGAGCAAATTCTGATACAGCACCTCTTTTGTGTAGTGCCAAAGCCTACATAAATATATCTTTCCACTTCCCAACCTGTCATTCTTTCGGCGTTATCTTGGGTATTTTTCCACATTGCTTCTTAAGTCTTCTCCCATTACAGATAGCCTGGCAAGGATCTGGTGGCAATGAGAAGTATTTCTTTGAAAACGAGAATGTGAGTAGAGCTTGATTCACCATCACCATCTTGATAAGCCTCCTTCTAGCTTCTGTGTCATAAAGATGGCAAGTTGCAAGGGATAGGGAAACAGCAGATAAAGAAACAGGGAGGATGAAATTGGCAGGGTAAGAGAACAAGGAGAAAAGTGGTAGTCACCTTGAACTGACAGTACACCTCCCACTACTGTTTTTCTTCATGTAGCCTTTCCACCGTATAACAACTCCATTTTTCCCAGGTATGCATGATCTTCAATGCCGGAGAGCTAACCCTGGTGGAATATGGGAATAATGACACCCTGGGTTCTGTACGCACTGAATTCATGAACCCCCACCTCATCAGGTAACCTCACAAGATTCTCTAAATCCCTGAAACCCAAAGTAATTCCTTTTGGACTCCTAAATTCTGTGTCCTCCAGTTAATCCAAAAGCTTCAGCCAGGCGTGGTGGCTCACGCCTATAATCCCAGCACTTTGGGAGGCGGAGGCAAGCAGATTACTTGAGTCCAGGAGTTCAAGACCAGCCTGGGCAACATGGTGAAACCCCCTCTCTACTAAAAATACAAAAAATTATCCAGGCATGGTGGCACACCCCTGTAGTCCCAGTTACTCAGGAAGCTGAGGTGGGAGAATCACCTGGAGCCTGGGAAGTCAAAGCTGTAGTGAGCCGTGATCACACCACTGCACTTCAGCTTTGGCATCCAGAGTGAGACCCTGTCTCAAAATAAATAAATAAATAAATAAAAGCTTCATCCCATATGGTACTTCAGAGCCTTTAATAAACATCCCAACTACCTCAGCCCATTTTGCCTTACCTCACCCTTCATGTTTCAGTGTTCGTATTAATGAGAGGTGTCAGCAAGGAACAGAAGATAATAAGAAATTGGCTTATCTTATTGATATTAAGACTATTGCTATAGGTGAGTAAGACTGTCATAATTTTAATAACAAAATAGATGTTTATATCACACTTCCATACCACAGGATTGCGTTCAGTGGTGAATGCAGGAATCTGAGATGCACCAGGTAAATAGTAACCCCACATGTACAGTGGATATATATGAAATGTTTAAGTCAATATGTGTACATCTGTACCTGGATATCTAAATATAAAAACAAAGGTTCAGGCCAGGCGCAGTTACTCATGCTTGTAATCCCAGCACTTTAGAAGGGCAAGGCAGGAGGATCATTTGATCCCAGCAGTCCGAGGCTGCAGTGAGCTATGTTTGTGCCACTGCACTCCAGCCTAGTTGATGGAGTAAGACCCCATCTCTTCAAACAAAAACAAAAACAAAACCCAAAGGTCCATATAATTATTCATGTTCTCTAGACATATATCTTAGGGTTGGCAAATTGTGAGTAGTAGAAAAGGCCCATTAAATTAATGAATTTTCCTGTTTAGACTTCATAGAATCATAGACTGTTAGAACTGGAAGAGGTCTTATTTTTTGTATAGTTTATCATTAGTAACTAATAATGACAGAAACTTTATTTGCACTTCACAAATATTAACATGTAAGGTTTATAAATCTTAGATCTTAATATTTTTATCATGAAATGTTTCAAGCATGAAAAGTAGTATAGAGAATAGCATTACCTATACAATGTAGCTGTTAAAAATGGGGCTCTGGGCCAGGCACAGTGGCTCACACCTGTAATCCCACCACTTTGGGAGGCTGAGGCGAGTGGATTGCTTGAGCTCAGGAGTTTGAGACCAGCCTAGGCAACATGGTGAGACCCTGTCTATGAAAAAAGAAATTAATTAAATTAAAAAAAAGAATGGGACTCTAGAGTCAAACCATCTCAATTCTCTACCTGTGTGATCTTAGGAAGTTACTTCATCTTTCTGTATCTCAGTTTCCTCATCTATAAAATAGGGATAAAAATAGTACTTTATATGAAATACACTTATCCCTGGTACATAATAATAAATGTTAGCTATAAGTAATAATGATATTTTTCTTGCTTTGGCAGTACATATATTAAAATTGGAATGATAAAGAGAAGATTAGCATGGCTCCGTGCAAGGATGACACACAAATTTATGAAGCTTTCCACTTTAAACCAGTTTTTTAAAAGAAGATATTATCACTTGTTTATCCATACCCAGTTCTGTCAAATCCTGACATTTTGTTATATTTACGTTGAATCATTTTATATCCTCCCCCTTATTGATGGACATTTAAGTGGCTGATTTTTCACTATTACAGTGATTTAGTTAGTTCCATGCCTAGAATGGAACTGCTAAATCATAGAGGAGCTGTGTCTTCAACTTCACTAAATATTTCCAAATTGTTCTCTAAAAAAGTTATACCAATTTCTATTCCCACCAGCAGTTAGAGTTTCTATTGTCTGACATCTTCTGTAATACTTGAAATTGCCCGACTTCATAATTTGGCTTAAACGTGATATATATAAAATTATAGCTCATATTAATTTCATATATAATAATTATTGACCATTTATATTTCTTCTTCTGTGAATTGCTAGTTCGTATCTCTTACCCATTTTTAAAATCAGAGTGTCTCTTCTCATTGATTTGAAGGAGTTCTTTGCATATGCTTGTATAGACTTTGGTGGTTATTTGCATTGCAGATATTTTTGCCTCAGCCTATGGCGTGTCTTTTCTCTCCTTTTGGGAGTCTTTTACTATTCAGACATTTCACTTTAAAATAGTCCATTTTTTTCACTTAAAAAAAAAAACAGTTTGAGGCCAGGCACAGTGGCTCACGCCTGTAATCCCAGCACTTTGGTAGGCCAAGGCAGGCGGATCACCTGAGGTCAGGAGTTCGAGACCAGCCTGGCCAACATGGTGAAACCCCGTCTCTACCAAAAATACAAAAATTAGCTGGGCATGGTGGAGGGCACCTGTAATCCCAGCTACTTGGGAGGCTGAGGCAGGAGAATCACTTGAACCAGGGAGGCGAAGGTTGCAGTGAGCTGAGATTGCGCCACTGCACTCTAGCCTGGGTGATAAGAGTGAAACTCCTTCTCCAAAAAAAAAAAAAAAAAAAGTTTATGATGCTTTAAGTCTTATTTAAGAAATCCTTTCCTATTCCCTCCTATATTTTAACATTTTTAAATTTTTCTTTTCACCTGGAATTTGTTTTTATGTATAATGTGGGTAGGGATCTAATTTTTTTTTTTCCATATGTTTAACCATTTGTTGAAGTCCATTCTTCACCCACTAATTTGTAATGCAATCTCTGTCACAAATCAAGTTTCCATATACATGAGTCTATTAAAATGGTTGCACATTTCATGAATATTATATTTCACATTAGGTTTCTGCACTCAGAAATGTAGGTTATCTATGATGGAAACAATAATGTAGACCAAGAGGCCTAAGATTCCAGCAGCAAAAATGAGTTGTGAGAACTTGGACAAGCAATTTCACTCTGTAGGTCTCATTTTCAATGTATGTAAAATGACAAGAGTTCAAGGCCGGGTACGGTGGCTCATGCCTGTAATCCCAGTACTTTGAGAGGCCAAGGTGGGCAGATCACCTGAGGTCAGGAGTTTAAGACCAGCCTGACCAACATGGTGAAACCCCATCTCTACTAAAAATACAAAAATTAGCCAGGCATGCTGGCAGGTGCCTATAGTCCCAGCTACTCGGGAGGCTGAGGCAGGAGAATTGCCTGAATCCGGGAGGCGGAGGTTACAGTGAGCTGAGATCGTGCCACTGCACTCCAGCCTGGGCGAGAGAGCGAGACTCCGTCTCAAAAAAAAAAAAAAAAAAAAAAAAATTTTTTTTTTTGAGACAGAGTCTTGCTCTGTCGTCCAGGCTGGAGTGAAGTGGTGCGATCTCAGCTCACTGCAAGCTCTGCCTCCCGGGTTCACGCCATTCTCCCGCCTCAGCCTCCCGAGTAGCTGGGACTACAGGCGCCAGCCACCACGCCGGGCTAATTTTTTTTGTATTTTTAGTAGAGACAGGGTTTCACCATGTTGGCCAGGCTGGTCTCCAACTCCTGACCTCAGGTGATCTGCCTACCTCGGCCTCCCAAAGTGCTGAGATTACAGGCGTCAACCACCATGCCCTGCCGATTTTACTTTTTAATTAAAGGAAGATTGTTTTTTAAATTGGTCTTCACAATTATAGACACCAGTGGACATTTGGTCTTTGGCTTAAGCATATATAATAAAGTGAGGCCTGTTGTTCGTTAATAATGGATATCACTAAAATGTATAAATAGGCTTTGATCAAGAGACCCCCTGAAACCATCCCAGCCAACCCTAATTGGTCTGCTCTAAATGTGATAGTTTCTGATAATGTCTACAAGATTCAAACCTAAAATATTCATCCTCTGCAGTGACCAGCCTAACTTTAGTCAGAGGTTTGTCTGTTGCCGTCCCCACCATTCACCCTTGCAGTGCTCTTACACAGTAGGCATTCAAATATGCAGGTAACTTCTTAGAGCATATGACCATCAAGGTCACTGATTCATCAGCCTTGTCTCACTGCTGTGTTGTATCAGGCTTATCTTTAATGTGCTCAGTGCTGCCTTCGAGGGAATTCTGTGAGTAGGAGAAGCCACTTGCTCAATAGTTCTAGTCTGCTCTGGGGTAACTCCATAAGTCCCAGACAGTGACGACATTTCTTTGGGTCTGGACCTTTTGAGTTAACAACATAGTTAAACAAAACCTCTGCAATTCTAAAAGAGACCTAGCATCCTAGGCATCCTAGCAAAATTATGTGTTGGCCATACTATGTAGATGTGTGGAATCTCTCTTCTTAACCCTGTCTCCTTTATTCTATAGTGGATCTGATTGGTGGCTACAACATTGGCACCGTCAGCCATGAGAGCCACGTGGATTGGCTGGAACTTAATGAGACTGGACACAGGCTCCTCTTCAGGGACCGGAAACTTCGTGTGAGAAGAGCTACTAAGGCCTTAGGCATTGGTTGGCCCACAGAGGGTGTGAGACAAGCTGCCACCAGGGACTGAGGGAGGCAGGATGGAGCACATTGTCTTTGCTGTGTCATCAGCATAGCAGAAGGCACAGAAGAATCAACATTCTCTGTAGCTGATACTAAAACCCATCCTTTATTACCTCTTTTTTTTTTTCGGAGACAGTGTCTCACTCTGTCACCCAGGCTGGAGTGCAGCGGTACGATCTGGGCTCACTGCAACTTCTGCCTCCCGGGTTCAAGCGATTCTCCTGCCTCAGCCTCCCCAGTAGCTGGGACTACAGGCACGTGCCAACACACCAAGATAATTTTTGTATTTTTAGTAGAGATGGGTTTTCACCATGTTGGCCAGGTCTCAAACTCCTGACCTCCTGACCTCAGGTGATCTGCCCGCCTCTGCCTCCCAAAGTGCTGGGATTACAGGCGTTGAGCCATGCACCCGGCAATCCTATATTACCTCAGAGGTGATTGTATTATGGCAACAAAGTCAAGAAGGGAGTTTGGAAGTTGGTGTCTCTTACTATTCACAGTCTGTGCCCTCAGGAAACTTCCTTAACCCTGCATTCCTCCTCCTCATTCCTAGCTGACCTTCACCTAGACCTGCTGTCCAGTGCTTTTCAGCCACACTTATCTGATAGCATGAACTGGCTGGAGGACAGCCTCTTCATCCCTCATTGATTCTCATCCCAATGTGGTAGCACCAGAGTCTTCAACCTCAGATCAAAGAGACAACCTGATGACTTTTCATTTCAGTGAAAGCCACATCACAAATTTCTGGATAATTTAATTTTTCTAGTGGCCTGCCATTTGTAATCCAAGCTGGTAACTCTGGCCCAGAGTTATTTCAAGAAGGAAAGCCTGACCTTCACCTAACTTAAAATTCCTGGGATGTAGATCTTTGTTCTATGGGTCATCTCTTACTTGACCAGAGTTAGGATATACCAGCTCAGCAGAAAGCACGTCAGTAAGCTTTGAAATGCAGCATGAACCTGAGTAGTGGATTAGCTCACCACATCTCACCATTAGGGAAATGGTCAAAAGCAGGAGACAACCCCACATCCCCTTCTAATTGTGTTATCTGCCTTTTCTTTCTTCAGTTGCATCTGTATGATATTGAAAGCTGCTCTAAGACAATGATCCTCAACTTCTGCTCCTATGTGCAGTGGGTCCCAGGAAGTGATGTGCTGGTAGCTCAGAACCGAAACAGTCTGTGTGTGTGGTACAACATTGATGCACCTGAGACAGTCACCAAGTTCACTATTAGGGTATGTTGGACACTAGGGGCTCTCAGATGTGGTATTGAGCTGATTAATTACAGCCATGAGGAGACTCTGAAGGCTACTTGGTTTTCTGTGTCCACCACCCTTAATCTCTGTGATAGAATTGGCGAATGAAGCTTAGACTTATGGACCAGCCCCCAGAACCATCCTTTTTCAGATTCCTGACATTATATTAGACCCTTGGAGTATGGGTTCATTACAGTGGCCCTGGGAAGTCACCACGTCATAATATGGAGATCCCTGTAAGCTGGAAGATCCCTCTTAGGAGAGGCAGTTCTAATGTCATCTCCTTCTGTGCTGATTCTCCGTTATAAGCCATTCAAAGTGCCTTTTTTTCTCAAATTACAGATCAGATCTTCTCTCCTGTCCTACCACAACATCACACATACCCAGTAGTCTTCCAAAATCTGGGAGGAGCCAGAGAAAACGAGAGGCAGGCTCCTGTGCTAGGCTAGGATGACTGGTGTGTGTATGGCTTGATGCTTTCTTTTTGTCCTTTTCCATACCTTTTTTTAATCTCCTTTTTACCTCATTTTAAATGGATTAGGGTCTAAAATTTATTGGTTTAGTTCTTTCTTTTTCTTTCTTTCTCTTTCTCTCCTTCTCTTTTACTCTCTCTTCCTCTCTTTTCTCTCTCTCTCTCTCTCTCTCTTTCTGAAACAGGGTCTCACCCTATCTCCCAGGCTGGAGTGCAGTGATACAGTCATAGCTCATTGCAGCTTCAACCTCCTGGGCTCAGCCAATCCTCCTGCCTCAGCCTCCTGTACAGCTAGGACTACAGGTGCATGCCACCATGTCTGGCTAATTTTGTGTTTAATTTCTTTAAACACCTTTTTTTTTTTTTTCCACATTTTGGGTTTGAAAGTTATATGTCCTATTTCTGTAGAGGTTACCTTGGAAGTTTAACATGTAGTTAAATGAACAAAGTCTAAAGTTAATCACATCTAACCACTCCCCTGCAAACAATATAAGGACTTTAAAAGACTTTAACCTTCATCTCCTCCTCTTTGTCATTGTTGTCCAGTATTTTAGTTCTAATCTTACTTTGTCTCCAAAGTTAGGCATGATTATTTTATTTGAGACAGAGTCTCTCTGTCACCCAGGCTGGAGTGCAGTGGTGTCATCTCGGTTCACTGCAACCTCCGTCTCCTGGATTCAAGAGAGTCTCCTGCCTCAGCCTCCCAAGTAGCTGGGATTACAGGTACCCGTCACCATGCCCACCTAATTTTTGTATTTTTAGTAGAGATGAGGTTTCGCCATGTTGGCCAGGCTGGTCTCGAACTCCTGACCTTAGGTGATCCACCCGCCTTGGCCTCCCAAAGTGCTGGGATTACAGGCATGAGCCACCACGCCCTGCCTGATTATTTTATAAGACAGGATTCATTTAGATTTACCATCAAGGTACCAGTTCCTTTGTTTACCTTTTCTTGCAGTGCCAATCTTCCCTCTGGAATGACTTTTCTTCTTCCTGAAGAATATTATTTAGAAGTTTTTTGTTTCTGTTTTTTGTTTTTTGAGACAGGGTCTCACTCTGTTGCCCAGGCTGGAGTGCAGTGGCACGATCTTGGCTCATTGCAACCTCTACCTCCCACATTCAAGTGATTCTCCCACCTCAGCCTCCTGAGAAGCTGGGATTACAGGCATTTGCCACCACGCCTGGCTGATTTTTGTATTTTTAGTAGAGACGGGTTTCACCATGTTGGCCAGACTAGTCTCAAACTCCCGACCTCAAGTGATCCGCCTCCGTCAGGCTCCCTAAGTGCTGGGATTACAGACATGAGCCACCGCGCCCAGCCTTATTTAGAAATTTCTTTAGTGAAAGATGATAAATTTTCAGTTTTTCATTATCTGAACATGTTTTTATTTTGCCTTTGTTCTGAAAAGATGCTTGGACTCAATACCCAGTTCTAGATTGACAGTTAATTTTTCTTAATTTGTAAATGTTGTCTCATTGATTGACTTCCATTGTTGTTCTGAAAAATTTATCAGCAGCCATTTCTGTACAGGTCATCTGTCTTTTCTCTTTGGTTTCTCTTTTTTTTTTTCGAGACAGAGTCTCGCTCTGGAGTACAGTGGCGCGATCTCAGCTCACTGCAACCTCCGCCTCCTGGGTTCATGCCATTCCCCTGCCTCAGCCTCCCGAGTAGCTGGGACTACAGGCGCCTGCCACCACATCCGGCTAATTTTTTGTATTTTTAATAGAGATGGGGTTTCACCGTGTTAGCCAGGATGGTCTCGATCTCCTGACCTCGTGATCTGCCCACCTCGGCCTCCCAAAGTGCTGGGATTACAGGCGTTAGCCACCGTGCCCGGCCTCTCTTTGGTTTCTTTTAAAGTCTTCTTTTTTAGAACCGGGCACAGTGACTCACGCATATAATTCCAGCACTTTGGGAGGTTGAGACAGGCGGATCACTTGAGGCCAGGAGTTCAAGACCAGCCTGGCCAACATGGCGAAACCCCATCTCTACTAAAAAGAACAAAAATTAGCCGGGCATGGTGGCATGCTCCTGTAATCCTACCTACTCAAGAGGCTGAGGTATGAGAATTGCTTGAACCTGGGAGGCAAAGGTTGCAGTAAGCCGAGGTTGTGCCACTGCACTCCAGCCTGAACGACAGAGTGAGACTCTGTCTCAGAAAAAAAAAAAAAAAAAATCTTCTCTTTTTCTTAGGTGTTTTGAAGTTTCACTACAATGTGTCTAGATATAATTTTTTTTTTTTTTTTGAGACGGAGTCTTGCTCTGTCATCCAGGCTGGAGTGCAGTGGCACAATCTTGGTTTACTGCAACCTCTACCTCCCGGGTTCAAGCGATTCTCCTGCCTCAGCCTCCTAAGTAGCTGGGACTACAGGCACGTGCCATCACACCCAGCTAATTTTTTGTATTTTTAGTAGAGATGGAGTTTCACCGTGTTGGCCAGGGTGGTCTCAATCTCCTGATCTTGTGATCGGCCTGCCTCAGCCTCCCATAGTGCTGGGATTACAGGCATGAGCCACTGCACCCAGCCATAAATTTTTAAAATGTATCCTTCTTAGTATAGATTGTATTTCCTGTGTTTATGAATGCACATATTTTCATCACTCTTGGAAGTTTCTTAGTTATTATCTCTTCGAACATTCTTCTCCTCAGCCATTCTCTAGTCTCTTCAGAACTCTAGTTAGGCAAATGTTAGATTTCTTGTTTTACATTTTTAATTTCTCTTTCATAGTTTCTTTCTTCCTGCTCCATGCTTCATTCTGGATAATTTCCTTTTTTTTTTTTTTGGAGACAGGGTCTCATTCTGTTGCCCCATGTTGGAGTGCAGTGGCGTGATCTTGGCTCACTGCAGCCTCGACCTCCTGGGTTCAAGCTATACTCCTATCTCAGCCTCCCGAGTAGCTGGGACTACAGGCATATGCCACTACCGGCGTATGCCATCATGCCCTGCTTTTTTTTTTTTTCAATTTTCTGTAAAGACAAGTTCTCACTATGTTTCCCAGGCTGGTCTCAAACTTCTGGGCACAAGCAGTCCTTCCGCCTGAGCCTCCTAAAGTGCTGGGATTACAGGCATGAGCCACTGCATCTGGCCTCTGGATAATTTCTGTAGATCTGTTTCGATTCATTAATTTGCTTTTCATCATTGTCTAATCTGCTATTTAAACTATACATTGAGTTTTTTACTTCAAATATTAAATTTTTCTTTAAGTTTTATTTGATTATTTCTCCAGTCTGCCTGGCTATATTGATAATTTCTTATTCCTTGCTTAATTTTTCATTTCATCTTTTAAGGTATTTAGGTGCTTCATAAATAATCATTTTATATTCTATAACTGGGCTTTAAAACAAAAACCACAAAACAAAACAAAAAAACAGCATCTCACTTTGTCACCCAGGCTGTGCAGTGGCATGATCACAGCTCACTGCAAGTGCAAACTCCTGGGCTCAAGTGATCCTCTCACCTCAGCCTCCTGAGTAGCTGGGACTACAGGCACATGCAACCACACCCAGATAATTTTTTTTTTTTTTTCAGTAGGGATGTGGTCTCGCTATGTTGCCCAGGCTGGTCTTGAACTCTTGAGCTCAAGTGCTCCTCCCACCTTGGTCTCGAAAAGTGCTGGGATTATAGGTATGAGCCACTGAGCCCGGCCTTTAACTGTTATTTTTAATATCTGAAATTCTTGAAGGTCTAAAACTATTGTTTGTAGTTATTATGTACTTTTTCATAGTAGTTGGTTTCCTTGTATTTTTTTTTTTTTTTATTGTGAGCTCATGTTGCTTTGAATGTATTTTTTTGGAATCCTGAGGGCTTAAAATGGATATGTTCTCCTCCAGTGATGATTCGGTCTTGCTTCTGCAGGAATCAGGCATATTAATGATCTATAACCATTTCTTTTGTTCCCTTTACTAAAGAGTGGATCCTAGGTTTAATTAAGGATTTTCAAATTCAGCCTCTCCATCCTGCTGGAGGGCCTGAGGTTTATTCTGCTGACACTGCATTTGCTTTCAGGACAACTGTACCTTTCCCATTTGCTCACTTTCCTTTTTTTCTTGCTCAGGATTTAGCTTATTGACCTTTTTCTTCCTGCCTGTATTTTTTTGAGAGAGAAAGGTAGGATATGGGTAGGGAATATTCTTAGTGATTTCTTCAAGTAAGCCCAAGCAATGCATTAAAAATGTGTTCCAGGTTCAAGTCATATTTTAATGAGAGAACCCTTAAGAATATCTTACTCTTATGGTACTGCTGGAAGCAGAAGTGAATGCCACACTTTGTACCTCCAGGAGTTGGTGCTGTCATAGGAGTATACTTTAACCCAAGGATATTGCTATAAATGAAGTACTTTTTTATGCTTGAGAGAAACTAAAATGTTAGGAAAATCAGGGCCGCTGTGACTCTCTTGACCACTGACTGGGTCGGATGAGGGTGAGTCTTTTCTACAATTGATTCAGTGGAAACTAACCTGAAATTGGGGTGGGTGGGGGGATAAACTTTTACAGGGTGATGTTATAGGTCTGGAGCGGGGCGGGGGAAAGACCGAGGTGATGGTGATGGAAGGTGTGACTACTATTGCCTACACATTGGATGAGGGCCTCATCGAGTTTGGAACAGCCATTGATGATGGCAACTACATCCGGTGAGAGGCTGGCCAATAACCAGTGAGGTGGTGGGAGAGTCTGGTTCTGAGAGGGGAGGACCTGGGGTGGGGTGTAAAACTGGCCAGCACTGATAAGGATCCAGTGATCCTGGGAGGATGAGACAAAGATGGCCCTTTCCCCTCCCCTTGCCCCATCACCAGTCTTCTGCTGTATCTTCCTAACCCTTTCCTCATTCATTATGCTTTGCTTCCTTCCCTTTCCAGGGCAACAGACTTCTTAGAGACTCTGGAAATGACCCCAGAAACGCAGGCAATGTGGAAAACCTTGAGTAAACTGGCGCTAGAGGCAAGGCAACTACACATTGCGGAGAGGTGAGGTAGACATGTAGAACAGAGGTGCCAGGCAGCTAGGAGGGATGACCACTTGAGTGTTTTCCCTGTGGGCTGCTCCAATCCAGTGTTAAGGTACTCCCTCCCTTCCCACTGCCAGCAAATAGCATAGAGCCCTTCTGCAGTACAATATTCCAAACACTCTCCCATCCTAGATTATAAGAGTATGCCTTGGGCCGGGCGCGGTGGCTCACGCCTGTAATCCCAGCACTTTGGGAGGCCGAGGCAGGTGGATTACGAGGTCAGGAGATCGAGACCATCCTGGCTAAAACGGTGAAACCCCGTCTCTACTAAAAATACAAAAAATTAGCCGGGCGTGGTGGCGGGCCCCTGTAGTCCCAGCTACTCAGGAGGCTGAGGCAGGAGAATGGCGTGAACCCGGGAGGCGGAGCTTGCAGTGAGCGGAGATTGCGCCACTGCACTCCAGCCTGGGCGACAGAGCGAGACTCCGTCTCAAAAAAAAAAAAAAAAAAAAAGAGTATGCCTTGACCAGGCATGGTGGCTGATGCCTGTAATCCCAGCACTTTGGGAGGCTGAGGCGGGCAGATCACAAGGTCAGGAGTTCGAGACCAGCCTGGCCAACATGGTGAAACCCCGTCTCTACTAAAAATACAAAAATTAGCCAGGCGTAGTGGCGGGCGCCTATAATCCCAGCTACTGAGGAGGCTGAGGCAGGAGAATTGCTTGAACCCAGGAGGCAGACGTTGCAGTGAGCTGAGATTGCGCCACTGTACTCCAGCCTGGGCGACAGAGCAAGACTCTGTCTCAAAAAAAAAAAAGTATGTCTTGGCTGGGCACGGCGGCTCATGCCTGTAATCCTAGCACTTTGGGAGGGCGAGGTGGGCAGATCACTTGAAGCCAGAAGTTTGAGAGCAGCCTGGCCAACATGGCGAAACCCCAGCTCTACTAAAAATACAAAAATTAGCCAGGCATGGTGGTGCACACCTGTGGTCCCAGCTATTCAGGAGGCTGAGGCACAGGAATCACTTGAACCCGGGAGGCAAAGGTTGCAGTGAGCTGAGATCATGCAACTGCACTCCAGCCTGGCTGATGAGCAAGATTGTATCTCAAAAAAAACAAAAGTGAAAAAACAAGAGTATGAGTTTTATTATTTTTACTGCCCCTTCTTGTAACTAGGTTCCCCTTAACATTTTTTTTACTATTCATACCCTTCAATCCATGCATATGTGTATAATCCAGGTTTGGTATAGGAGTGCAGTTCACAGGACAAACTTGGGACTCCAGACTCCTTGAGTTCAAATCTTGGTTCCAATTACCAACTTGCATAACCGTAGAGAGGTTATTTGACCTTCCCAAACCTTGGCTTCTTGATTTTCTCTGTGTAGAATAGGGATAATAATAGTATTTGCCTCATATGATGATAAAGAAGATGGTAAGGATATTGGTAGTGAAGGAGTGATGAGAGAATCTGTGCAAAGTGCTCAATAAATGTCACCTGCTGCCATTTTGGCTAGGAATCATCCTTGATCCCATTTTCTCCACACTTCCCACATGTAGATTATCAGCAAGTCCTAAGGACTCTGTCTTCAAAACACATCCTGATGTCTCCATCCTCGTGCAGACCACTGCCATCTCCCACCTGCAGTATTGCACAGCCTCTTAATTAGTCACACTGATACTATTTCTTGTATCCCTACCATCTATTCATCCCAGAGCAGCTGAGGTCATTTTTTTAAACACAGATTGTGTCATTTTCATGACTGGAACCTTCCATTAGCTTACTGTTTTACTTAGTATAAAACCCAAACTCCTTGTGTGGCCTTAGCCCTGAAGTTTTTTGGCCTCTGCTTCCTTCTCATGCCAGCTTCCTGCTTGCCCATTAGTCTCCAACCACACTGGCATCCTTTTGGCTCTGTGAGTGTGCCAAGCTCATACGTGCTATAGGGCCTTTACACTAGCTGTTCCCTCTCCAGGAATAACTTTTCCCCATCCTGCCATGACTGGCTTTTTCTTGTATTCAGGTCTCAGCTCAAATGTCAATTCATCAGAGAGAACTTCTCCAACTACCAACTTAAGTGGCCCCTTCAGTCACTATCTATAACAGGGGTGTCCAATCTTTGGCTTCCCTGAGCCACATCGGAAGAAGAATTATCTTGGGCCATACATAAAATATACTAACACTAATGATAGCTGATGAGCTAAAAAAAAAAAAAAAAAAAAAGAGAGAAAAAAGAATCACAAAAAAAACTCATAATGTTTCAAGATAGTTTATGAATTTGTGTTAGGCCACATTCAAAGCCATCTTGGGCCATGGGTTGAACAAGCTTGATCTATAATATTACATTATTTTGTTTTTTATTATCTCCAATTTTACTAATTATTTGTCTCCACCAGAATGGAAGTTCTCTGAGAGCAAGGCCCTCATCTTCCTTAGTCTCTGTATATCTCCAGTGACAAGACATTGCCTGGCACATCATAGATGCACATCAATTTGTATTTGCTGAACCAATGAATTAATGCTGATTCTATAATAATATTACTATTAATGTCATTGCTTCCCTGCCATAGGTGCTTTGCTGCTTTGGGCCAAGTAGCAAAAGTTCGATTCCTGCATGAGACCAATGAGATTGCAGATCGAGTATCCCGGGAATATGCAAGTATTATGCTCCTGATTCATTCTGTCTGTCTCCCAAGCTGATTTCTCTTAGTATTCAGCCCCATGATTCCTGGCTTTCCAGCCATCCCTAGTTTCCTTTACCCTGCCCACCCCACCTTTACCCTCAAGTCAGACCATTTCAGAATTGCTTTTGCTAAACCTCAAACCTTTAAGCTCCATGAAGTGTTTTACCTTCCCAAGTCTTTTGTTTTCTACATCCTTCTGGCCTTCCAATTTCAGCCCTCACAGACAGAACGGCAGCACCTACAGAAAAATCAGAACCTCCTTTTTCCCCCACAGGGCGGAAAAGGAACAGACTTTTATCAGGTCCGAGCACGTCTAGCCATGCTGGAAAAGAACTACAAACTGGCTGAAATGATCTTTTTGGAACAGGTAATAGGAAAAGAGGGACAGGATGGAAGAGGGGATGAGAGAAAAAGAGGGAAAAGGGGTTACAAACTCAAGGGAAGAAAGCATGCTGGTGAGCTAGGCTTCCAAAAGTTTGGGGAAGGCCGGGCGCGGTGGCTCACGCTTGTAATCCCAGCACTTTGGGAGGCCGAGGCGGGCGGATCACGAGGTCAGGAGATCGAGACCACAGTGAAACCCCGTCTCTACTAAAAATACAAAAAAGTAGCCGGGCGTGGTGGCGGGCGCCTGTAGTCCCAGCTACTCGGAGAGGCTGAGGCAGGAGAATGGCGTGAACCCAGGAGGTGGAGCTTGCAGTGAGCCGAGATCGCGCCACTGCACTCCAGCCTGGGCGACAGAGCGAGACTCCCTCTCAAAAAAAAAAAAAAAAAAAGTTTGGGGAAAACATTCAAAGGGGTTTATATAGTTAATTTCACCCCTTCCTTAATTTCCTCCTCTTGTGTTAGTCCTTACTTTTCTAGACAAACTTCCTTCTTTGGCCTTTGATTACTACTTTCTTTCATAAGCAGTCTACTACCTCCCCTCTAGTCCAGAGCCTGTCTTTGCAATTCTTGTGCATAGGGGTAGATCCAGGTTTTGTGGGCCGGAAGCTTATACAATTTGAGGAGCTCTCTTTAAGAACAGTTGCCTTAGGCCAGGCGTGGTGGCTCATGCCAGTAATCCCAGCACTTTGGGAGGCTGAGGCAGGTGGATCACATGAGGTCAGGAGTTCAAGACCAGCCTGGCCAACATGGTGAAACCCCGTCTCTACTAAAAATACAAAAAATTAGCCAGGCATGGTGGCACACGCCTGTAATCCCAGCTACTCGGGAGGCCGAGGTGGGAGAATCGCTTGAGCCAAGGAAGCAGAGGTTGCAGTGAGCCCGAGATCGCACCACTGCACTTCAGCCTCAGCAACAGAGTGAGACTCCATCTCAAAAGGCCCGTGCAAATAAGGAGCCCTGAAGCTTAAGCTTCTTTTAGTTTCCCAATATTTCTGCTGGTATAGTAGTTAAAAGGTAAGGCTTTTGGTCCTCATGGGCTGGCATCTTAGCCAGGCTGAGGAGAGCTTGCTGCTTTCTGATCCTCATATCTTTCTGGCGTCCCTCTCTGCTCTGCCTGTTTCCCCTAGAACACTGTGGAGGAGGCCATGGGCATGTACCTGGAGCTACACCGTTGGGATGAGTGTATCGCTGTGGCTGAAGCCAAGGTACCTGTTTTTTGTTCTCCACAGTTGTTCAGAATTTGGTTCTGCCAATTTCAAAAACCTCTTTTTGTCAAGGAGGCCATAGAAACCAGAACAGGGTTGGGGCTTGGACTTGATGTGGTGAGGAGTTAGGATACTGCTGATCCAGGAGGATTCCCCTTGTTATAGACAGAAGGGTAGGAAGGGGGATGTGACTCCTAGTTGTCCTCTGTGCGTGTCCAGGGGCACCCAGACCTGGAGAAGCTACGTCGTAGTTACTACCAGTGGCTGATGGACACACACCAAGAGGAGCGAGCAGGTGAACTACAGGAGAGCCAAGGGGATGGGCTAGCAGCCATCAGCCTCTACCTCAAAGCTGGGCTCCCTGCCAAAGCTGCTCGGCTGGTGCTGACCCGAGAGGAACTGCTAGCCAACACAGAGCTGGTAGAAGACATCACTGCAGCCCTTATCAAGGGGGAACTCTACGAAAGGGTATGCTGGCTTCCTTTTCCTGGCCCTTATCTCCAGAGCTCAGGACCCTTCCCTCATCCAGAGGAGTCTTGGGGTACAGAGCGCTTCCTGACTGCTGGTGTTCCCTTGTTTTCGGAGCTAATACTTAGTTCTTTGTGTTGTAGGGGTATCATAGTAATGTGGTATGTGTTAACAGGCAGGTGATCTCTTTGAGAAGATTCACAATCCACAGAAGGCCCTGGAGTGCTACTGTAAAGGCAACGCATTCATGAAAGGTACTAGCCACCTATAAGCCATCCTTTACTGTGTGGACTCTTGCCCATCCGGTTCCCTGGCACCTCTTGGTGCGTGTGTTCAGGATGCCTGGCTCCAGTTCTCCATTCCTCCCCTTCTTACCTATTCTCCATGCTTCATCTCCCTGTCCTACCTTTTTCTTGAGGCCCATCCCTGAAAATCTGGGCTGAGCACCTTTTCTATCCCTGGCAGCGGTAGAGCTGGCTCGATTGGCTTTCCCAGTGGAGGTGGTGAAACTAGAAGAGGCATGGGGGGACCACCTGGTGCAGCAGAAGCAGCTTGATGCAGCCATTAATCACTACATCGAAGCCAGGTATGGGAGTATGGGAATGTAAAGGAGATTTAGGTGTGAAGTGAGGGGCAGTGGAGCAAGTAAGGACACCAAGGCCTAAAAGAAGAGATCTCAAAATGTAGGTTGAAGTGTGCTTAAGGGGTCCTTTTACCTCCATTCATTTTCATCTTTCATCCTACATATTTATATCTTTCCCAACTTTGCCAGGTGCTCCATTAAGGCAATTGAGGCTGCCCTGGGTGCCCGCCAGTGGAAGAAGGCAATTTATATATTAGATCTACAGGACCGGAACACTGCATCCAAATACTATCCTCTCGTGGCCCAACACTATGCATCCCTGCAGGAGTATGAGGTGAGGAAGAGTCCCTTTCCGCAGTACGAGGCGATGCAGTAGAGGATAACAATGGGAGAACCCAAAACAGGAAGTGGAGGCAAGCTCACCAGATCCTTCTTTCTGGGCTCCAAACGGCATCATCACCTTGAAGGGGAAGAGAACAGTTTACTTTCCCAATTTCATTCCAGTGTGACATAGATACCTCCCTTCACCCCAGATATATAAAGTGAGTCTCTAGCTATGTTCCAGCCAGCATGAGTGATTCTTCATGAATAACGCTAACATAGTTACGATATAAAATTGCTTTGCACTGCAGAAATGTGAGGCCCTTTGGATTCTACTGTATTGTCCTCGTACTGTTTGGGGCTGGTCTTTCTTTTTAAATGGTAGAATGTATGAGACACCCATACTCATCTTTTCTTCTCTGTTATTACAAGGTCATATCGTAGGCTCTTCAACATCCCAGCCAAGGTTTGTTCTTTCCTCGTTCAAGCTGCTTTAAGTCTGTTGCTCTGACCTTTTGTATCTACCTCCCATCAACTACAGATTGCTGAGGAGCTCTATACCAAGGGAGACCGGACAAAAGATGCCGTAGACATGTACACCCAGGCTGGCCGTTGGGAACAAGCCCACAAGGTAGGGATGGGTGGAGTTCATGATAAGAGAACTCTGCCTTAGTGGCAGTGTGGCCTCATTCCTCAGTCTCTGTTTCTCCTCTTCACTTGGCTCCCTGAAAGCTGACAAAGAGTACCAAAAAACAGTCTGAGCCACTTTGATCCCTAGCCATAGGGAAAGGAAGGGATGAAGAGAGGCCCTTGTTTCCAGACCTATCTATCATTCTGAAGGAGCAGATGGGCTTGGGAGCTGGGGAATCTGAACTACCACTCCTGACGCCTCTGGTCACATTGATGACTTTGTTCTCACCCCTACACTTCAGAGTCCAGTGGTTACAGTGGTAATGGGAGTGTATGCCCCAGCACAAGGCATCGCAGACCCTCCCACCTTAGCAGAATATAGTTCTTCCCCTGCTTCTTACGGACTTGGAATTCCCCAACCTCACTAGTACAGTGGCAATAACCAAACTCCTGTGATTGTTGGGAGAGTTCAGAGTTTCTGAACAAGCAGGTTTCCTTGAAGCCCTGCTTCCCTGGGGAATTGGACCTGAGGCTGCCTTGTCTCTGTGCCTCCACAGCTGGCAATGAAATGCATGAGACCAGAAGATGTGTCAGTGCTATACATCACTAAGGCCCAGGAAATGGAGAAGCAGGGCAAGTACCGTGAGGCTGAAAGGTGAGCCGTGGCCTCAGAGGAGGTGTAGAGGGAGATGAGATTTCAAGGCTGGGAGGAGGGATGGGGCCTGAGGATGTGTACCCTCTGCCCAGAAGGCAGTGACAGCAGGGATCAGGTCTAGGAGGCCCCAGATGTATCTCCCTTCCCCAGGCTATATGTGACAGTACAAGAGGCTGATCTTGCCATCACCATGTACAAAAAGCACAAGTTGTATGATGACATGATCCGCCTGGTAGGGAAGCACCATCCAGATCTCCTCAGTGATACACACCTACATCTGGGCAAGGTGAGCCCTTCTCCTGGCTCTCCCTATCTCTTCCCCAACCAGGCTCCATCTCCCCATCTCTCCATCCTAACTCACCTTCCTGCAGGAGCTGGAGGCTGAAGGCCGACTACAGGAGGCCGAGTACCACTACCTCGAGGCCCAGGAATGGAAGGCAACAGTGAACATGTACCGGGCCAGTGGGCTTTGGGAAGAGGCCTACCGGGTAAGGAGTTCAGGCCATGGTGAGGGATACATCCATCCTTCTTTTCCACGTTTTTTCCTTTTTTTCAGAAAGGGTCTCACTCTGTCACCCAGGCTGGAGTGCAGTGATGCAATTATGGCTCACTGCAGCCTTGACCTCCTGGGCTTAAGCACTCGATCCTCCCACCTCAACCTCCTGAGTAGCTGGACTACAGGTGCACACCACCACAGCTGGCTAATTTTTTAATTTTTTTGTAGAGACAAGTTTTCACCATGTTGCCCAAGCTGGTCTTGAACTCCTGGGCTCAAGCGATCCACCTGCCTTGGCCCCCCAGAGTGTTGGGATTACAGCTATGAGCCACTTTGCCCAGCCCTTCTTTCCCACTTTAAGTGACTAATTCACAATTGGTCAGAGCATCTTTAAAAGTGTAGTGAAGATCAGAGTCTCTCTTGCCAGAACCATGTCCACATCTGTATACAGAAAATTTCACTTATAATTTTAAGGGTCTGTGGACCAGGTGAAGCCTATCTTGGACCCTAAGTACTTTAACCTAAGTTAAGAAACCCTGAAATTTAGCCCCCTTCTTGTTAACTTTTTATTTTATTTTATTTTTTGAGACAGAGTCTCGCTCTGTCACCCAGGCTGAAGTGCAGTGGCACAGTCTTGGCTCACTGCAACCTCCACCTCCCAGGTTCACGCAATTTTTCTGCCTCAGACTCCCAAGTAGCTGGGATTACAGGCACTCACCACCGTGCCCAGCTAATTTTTGTATTTTTAGTAGAGATGGGGTTTCACTATGTTGGCCAGGCTGGTCTCGAACTCCTGACCTCAAGTTATCCTCTTGCCTCGGCCTCCCAAAATGCTGGGATTATAGGTATGAGCCACCACACCCAGCCTCTTCCTGTTCAATTTAGAACAGTTACTGAATCCTTGTCAAAGCCGAGGTCAGAGATGAGAAGGGAGAAGCTTTGTATTGGAGGATTATTGAGTGACTTTGCTTTACAGGTGGCCAGAACTCAAGGAGGGGCTAATGCCCACAAACACGTGGCCTATCTGTGGGCAAAGAGCCTGGGTGGAGAGGCTGCAGTTAGACTGCTTAACAAGCTGGGACTCCTGGAAGCTGCTGTTGACCACGCTGCAAACACTCGGTGAGGCCCCAGGCTTTCTCTCCACGGGCCCCATCCCAGCCAGAGCCACTATCTAGAGAAAGAAAATTGATGTATAACTGAAAGAAAGATCCTCGGAAGGATATGATAGAGTGGCATGAATAAATTAACTGCTTCTGTTCCCTAGGGGCTCAGAACAGTGTTTAACCTTTGGCTGTTCTAAGACAGGTGGAGAGGAAACAGATTGTAAAGCTAGGACTGCAGACTGCACTAAACCAATAACTTACTCCTGGGTAATGGAAGTGTGATTCTGTCAAATGCAGAGTGAACTTTTTTTTTTTTGAGACAGTCTCGTTCTGTCGCCAGGCTGGAGTGCAGTGGCACGATATCGGCTCACTGCAACCTCCACCTCCTGGTTCAAATGATTCTCCTGCCTCAGCCACCCAAGTAGCTAGGACTACAGGCATGCACCACCATGCCCATCTAATTTTTGTATTTTTAGTAGGGATGGGGTTTCACCATGTTGGCCAGGATGGTCTTGATCTCTTGACCTCGTGATCTGCCCACCTTGGCCTCCCAAAGTGCTGAGATTACAGGCGTGCGCCACTGTGCCCGGCCGAACTTTTCTTTTTTTTTGGAAGCACCAGAGTCTGTGAGGCATTTTATTTGTAAATATGTATTACATCTCTAGAAAAAGAATCCCAGGATTTTCCCTCCTATGTGTTGTTGTCTTGCTTCTTCATGGTCCATGATGCCAGCTAAGGTTGTCAGTACAATAAAACCAAACTGGCAGGATGGGAGCAGATTATTCTGCCACTTTTCTTTTTTGTTTTTTTTCTGAGATAGAGTCTCGCTCTGTTGCCCAGGCTGGAGTGCAGTGGCGCAAACTTGGCTCACTGCAAGCTCCGCCTCCCGGGTTCAAGCCATTCTCCTGCCCCAGCCTCCCAAGTAGCTGGGACTACAGGCGCCCGCCACCACGCCTGGCTAATTTTTTTGTATTTTTTTAGTAGAGACAGGATTTCACTCTGTTAGCCAGGCTAGTCTCGATCTCCTGACCTTGTGATCCGCCCGCCTCGGCCTCCCAAAGTGCTGGTATTACAGGCGTGAGCCACTGCGCCCAGCCTATTCTGCCATTTTTCTCTGAGTTGCACATCAAATCTGGGGCTGATCACTCTACACTTGTTTAGCCTGCCTGTGAGGTTCACAGCAATTTTCCTAGCTGTGATCATCAATGATTTCAAAATCGCCAATTTACCATACTTCAGCATCACAATTAGAAACCAGACGATGACTTTGGAGCACAGCCTAATAAGGACCTGGCGTTTGCCTCTCTTTCTGGCATTGTTGATGCTCTTGAGCGCATCAGCCGGGACATTCATGCGCACCATTGCGGCAGCGCAGAAAGATAGCCAAAAGAGCAAAGTGTTCTCAAGCTACTGTTATCAGTGCCAATCGTGCAGTCCGATGCTGAGGGTGGTCTTGCTCATTTTTTAGAGAGACTGTGTTTCTGCTAATGTAGCTGGGGCTCAGGAAGAGGTGGTGAGCACCAGGATCCCTCCTAGCCCTGTCAGCATAGGTCTGCGAGGCTCACTCCTCCCTTCACCTTCGCAGGCCCAAATTAATTCCTCAGGAGCAGCTGGCCTCAGGGAAGGCATAGGCTTTTCCAGACGTCTCTTCATCCACGCTGACAGTGACGTGGTCTTCACAGGGCTGCCTGCCTGTCTTCCTTTTTATCTCTCCACGCTTTTCTGTCACTTCATATCTGTTATCCTTAAATCTGTCACTTTTTCTCCCCTCAACTCTGTCCTTTCTCTGTTTTGTCTTGTCTTGTTCCTTTTATGAAGGGAAGCATGAAGTAAGAAAACTTTATCTGCACTTTCTGTTTCAGCTCCTTTGAATTTGCGTTTGAACTCTCTCGGCTGGCCCTCAAGCACAAAACCCCCGAGGTTCATCTCAAATACGCTATGTTCCTGGAGGATGAGGTATGGGTGTGATTTGGACCTCGACCATAGAGCCCTCTTATTCCATCCCCTAGTGCACTGCTGCTGGGTGTGCAGACCCCCAGTCTCATGCCTGCCTGTGATGCCAGTCTCCTTCTCATCACGCACGGCTGCCTTTCTTTCCCTGTAGGGTAAATTCGAAGAGGCTGAAGCTGAATTCATCAGAGCTGGTAAACCCAAGGAGGCAGTCCTCATGTGAGTTACCCCATACATTCCTTAATACTGTTTCTCCAATCACAGTCCCAGGATCTTTCATGATTATCTTGACCTTCATTCAAACCTAGAACAAATCAGTGTTACACCCCTCAGTGACATGGCTGTTTGTCTCCCACTATTGGGGCCTCAGTCCTATACTCAGTCTCTCCTCTGTCCCCACCTGGAGGCAGGTTTGTCCATAACCAGGATTGGGAGGCAGCTCAGCGTGTGGCTGAGGCTCACGACCCTGACAGTGTCGCCGAGGTGCTTGTGGGACAGGCCCGGGGGGCCTTGGAGGAGAAGGACTTTCAGAAAGCAGAAGGGCTGCTGCTCCGGGCCCAGAGACCAGGCCTGGCCCTCAATTATTATAAGGTGGGGCACTGGATGCAGGGCCATGAGGGGAGGGGGAGAGGTTCTAAGAGCCCACAGAGAGCCACACTGACCCCTGGTATGAAGAAAGATCAGGGAGGTTATTATTGGGGAGTGGGAAAGACAGGAAAGAGGAGGAGAAGAGAGGTCCAAGGACCCAGGAGTCTGTGGGCCAGAGCACCTGTGTGGCAGTGGGAAGCTGTCAGGCCTGCCTCTGCCCTCTTGATACCTGGAAATCTGAGCAGGAGGCTGGATTATGGAGTGACGCTCTGCGGATCTGCAAGGACTATGTGCCCAGCCAGCTGGAGGCTCTGCAGGAAGAATATGAGCGGGAAGCTACTAAGAAAGGGGCCAGGTATGAGGCCAGAGGTCCAGGCAGCATTGGCAGGGCTGGGAGGGTCATGAGGCGTGCACAGGATAGAGCACGCTGCCCCCCTACCATCCAAGTCCCAGCGCTCTCATCTCCACAGGGGTGTGGAGGGACTTGTGGAACAAGCTCGACACTGGGAGCAGGCTGGAGAGTACAGCCGTGCCGTGGACTGCTACCTCAAAGTGCGAGACTCTGGAAATAGCGGCCTGGCGGAGAAGTGCTGGATGAAGGTGAGGGCAGCAGGCCCTTTCTGGCCCTCCTTCTCCCTAGGTCTCTATTCACACTCAGCTCTGCTTCTCACATCTGCAGCTCTTTCCTCTTGTGTCTTTTTCTTTTCAATCAGGTAGCAGGAATCTATGGAGTGCCTGCTGGATGATAGAGCCAGAACCTCTGAAAGCTGTAAAAGCGGATATAAGACAGAGCCCTGACAGCCAAAAGTTAGGGGAATTAAACCAATAAATGGCTCAATTACTATCATATCTGAGTAAAGAATAAAGTGCATGATTTAAAGTAGAGTTCAGAGAACAGTGAGATCTCTGTGGGCTAGAGGGGTCAGGAAGGCTCTGTGAAGAAGGAGGGAGAACTTGGACAGGAGCTGGAAGGGCAACTCCAGGCACAGGAACTGGCCAGACAGGGAACATGAAAAAAGCATGGGCTCCGCCTCCCCCACCCAACATTTCCTGAAAAGAAGCCTCCAGCAAATTAAGCCAGGCCAGTATGTGTCACAAATAATAAGACATACTGTATTGGAGAAACCAACGGGATACATACAGTCATATGCCATATGACAACGTTTTGGTCAACAGTAGACCACATGGGTGGGCATGGTGGCTCACGCCTATAATTCTAGCACTTTGGGAAGCCGAGGTGGGTGGATTCAGTACACAAATACTTACCATTGTGTTATGGTTGCCTATAGTAGTCAGTACAGACATGTGCTGTACAGGTTTGTGGCCTAGGAGCAATAAGGTCTACCCAACGTCTACCTAGGTGTATAGTAGACTATACCATCTAGGTTTGTGCTATGATGTTTACATAACGATGAAATCCCCTAAGGACACATTTCTCAGAACATACCCATCATTAGACAATGCATGACTGTAGGTATATGTGTGTACATGTATATAAAGAGATTTATTAAAAGGATTTGGCTCATGCAGTTATGGAGTTAGACAAGGCCCAAGATCTGCAGGTGAGCTGGCAAAGTGAAAACCCAGGAGAACTGATGGTGTAGTTCTTGTTTGAAGGCCAGCAAGCTTGAGACCCAAGAAGAGCTGATGTTTCAGTTCAAATCTGAAGGCAGGAAAAAGCCAGTGTCCCAGTTTAAAGGCAGTCAAACAGGAAGAATTCTCTCTAACTTGGGAAAGAGGCCAGCCTTTATGTTCTGTTCATGCCTTGAAATGATTGGATGAGGTCTATCCAACAGTAGAGAGGGCAATTTGCTTTACTCAGTCTACCAATTTAAATGTTAACCTCATCCAAAAACACTTACAGAAACATCCAGAATAATGTTTGACCAAATACCCAGATACCCTGTAGCCCAAATTGATACATAAAGTTAACAATCACATATATATATAATTATATTTTAATATATTTAAAATTGGGATGCAGGTATAGTTTAAATGATGCACCTTAGATACAGTGAAATGTAGGTGGGGGTCATGGGAGGGTGAGATTGGCCCTCTAAATGACATATTCATATGGTGATGCCCCTGCAAAATTTCCCTTAGGTTTGAGGTTTTTTTGTTTGTTTGTTTGTTTTATTTGTTTTTTGAGACAGAGCCTTGCTCTGTCGCCCAGGCTGAAGTGCAGTGGTGCGATCGGGGCTCACTGCAAGCTCTGCCTCCCGGGTTCAGGCCATTCTCCTGCCACAGCCTCCTGAGTAGCTGGGACTACAGGCGCCCACCACCATGCCCGGCTAATTTTTTTGTATTTTTTTAGTAGAGATGGGGTTTCACCGTGTTAGCCAGGATGGTCTCCATCTCCTGACCTCATGATCCACAAGCCTTGGCCTCCCAAAGTGCTGGGATTATAGGCGTGAGCCACTGTGCCCGGCCTTTTGAGGTCTTAAAGCTCAATAACCCCTAGAAGTTAGAGGGAGAGAAGTAGAAAGAGGGGCTGATGTTTGGTTTTGAGGTTCTAGCAGATTTTAATCAGCAGTATTGAATAAGCATCTGATATATGTAACTTGGGAGCACGGCATGACTGTACCTTTTTCAGATTAGTCAGAAAATGGCTTCCTGATGCGGACAGGGCAGATTAAGCTTTGAAGGGCTTGGCAGTAAGAAAGGGAGGCAAGAACAGGTGAGGGAAAGACCAGAGGGGATTAGCATAAACTACAGCGAAATTGGATTGTGTGGAAATTGAAATCTGGTGAGGATGTCAGCATCATAATGGAAACAGAGTGATCTCATTGAACATTTGGGTTTGTAGAATTTCTGAGTGTTAAGTGTTGAAAGGTATCATCAAGACCATCTATACCAGCACTGTCACTAGAAATATAATGCAGGCCACAAATGTAAGCCATGCATATCATTTAAATTTTCTAGTAGCCACATTTAAAAAGAGTAAAAAGAAACAGGTGAAAATAATTGTAATATATTTTATTTAATACAATATATCTAAAATACCACCATTTCATCTGGGCGCAGTGGTTCATGCCTGTAATCCTAGAACTTTGGGAGGCCAAGGTGGGCAGATCACTTGAGGTCAGGAGTTTGAGACCAGCCTGGCCAACATGGTGAAACCCTGTCTCTACTAAAAATACAAAAATTAGCCGGGCATGGTGGTGGGTGCCTGTAATCCCAGCTACTCAGGAGGCCAAGACAAGAGAACTGCTTGAACCTGGGAGGGAGAGGTTGCAGTGAGCTGATATTGTGCCACTGCACTCCAGCCTGGGCGACATAGCAAGACTCTGTCTCAAAAAATTAAATAAAATACTACCATTGCAACATGTACTCACACACATTATTTAGATATTTTCCATTCTTTTTTTATACTAAGCCTTCAAAATCCAGTGTGTGTGAATGAAGAAACAAGCTCATAAAAGCCCAACACAAATAGTTACAGAATGCCCTGGACTCCTCATTTTAGAAGTCCTTTCTCTGTACTCTGCTACGAAGATTTTACTTATGACAAAGACCTTGAAAATGATTTTGTCAAAGGTGGAAGGTTCAAATGCAGTGACCTCAGGCAGCGCAAGAAGTATCTGAAAGAGTTAATGAACTGAAAGGAAAGATAGGTCCACTGATGGCTAATCAAAGGATCTAATGGACCATGAGCCAGGCTTTGCCCAGGAGGGTGGGGTTGAAGGGGAGAGTAAGAGAAAAAGTTGGCATCTGGAGGAGAAAAATGTATGAAATGGATCAGGCTAAGAACTCAGCATTTATTTGTCTCTCCTACCCATTTCCATCTTCTGTTCAACCACTCAGGCAGCTGAACTCTCCATCAAGTTTCTGCCTCCCCAACGTAATATGGAAGTCGTTCTGGCTGTAGGACCCCAGTTGATTGGAATTGGAAAGCACAGTGCAGTAAGTAGGATGCTGAGATGGAACAGAAATAGATTTCACAGAGATGGGTGCAAGGGTGACATCTATACCCAGGAAGGTGTGTGAGGTGGGCCTCCTGGTGGGCATGGCTTGCAGTCCTGGGGAAACAGATGGGAGACCTCACAGCGGGAAGACTGGGAGCGAGGAGAAAGTCTCCCTGCTGATTTCCCATTGTGCAGGCTGCAGAGCTCTATCTGAATCTGGACCTTGTCAAGGAAGCAATCGATGCTTTCATCGAGGGTGAGGAGTGGAACAAGGCGAAGCGTGTAGCTAAGGAGTTAGATCCCAGGTAAGCTTGTAACCCCTTCTTACTGGGAAATTCTCTTTTACTTCCTTTTGTAAAGACTGGGAGAAAGTCTTACGGGGAGGGTTGGTATTCTGGAACATGAAGATGGAGCTCTCTGAACATCTTCACAGGTATGAAGACTATGTGGACCAGCATTATAAAGAGTTCCTCAAGAACCAGGGCAAAGTGGACTCGGTGAGACTTGCAGAGTTAGCAGGAGGCAGAATGCAGGGAGAGACTCAAGATTCTCTCCCTCTTCTTTGCCTCATGTCATCTCTTTTCTCTTGTAACTCTGTCTTCCATTGACCCAGCTGGTGGGTGTGGATGTGATAGCTGCTTTGGACCTGTATGTGGAGCAGGGCCAGTGGCACAAGTGCATTGAAACAGCTACCAAGCAGGTACTGCTCTCTTCCCATTCCCAGGTTTTCTTTACATTTTCCCTTGATTCCCCACCTGCCTCAAAGATGCATCTCTCCTACACCTCCACAAAAACCCAAAGCCCAAAGATTTCTAATGGACATCAGAGAAGCTCAGTCTGAAACTGGGGTCAGAGGTTTGCATACACCCTTTGTCCCCTCAACAAATACGTGGCCTCAAGTCACCTCACTGCTTGGTCTTGCTGATCCGAACCTCACTCATGCTTTTCCTCCACCCCTGTACAGAACTACAAGATTCTGCACAAGTACGTGGCTTTGTATGCAACTCACTTGATCCGGGAGGGTAGTTCTGCCCAGGCATTGGCCCTGTATGTACAGCACGGAGCCCCTGCTAACCCACAGGTACCAGCCTTCTCCTTGGGTTGAATGTTTCCACAAGGAAACTCTTTCTCCTCTAGAACCACCTATCTCCTCAGGAACTATCTTCTCAGAGGATTCTATCCTTAGAGAACATCATGCCCAGAGCCCCCCACACATCTCCAGAAATGTACAGCCTCTCTGGAGGCTGTGTATTTGCTAAGCGCATGGGGAGGTTTGCAGAAACTTCCGACTTCTGTTCGAAGAAACACCCGTGGAGCTCCCCATGCTGTTAGCAAATACACAAGCACCTGTCTTTCAGAGATAAATCCTGCACACACCTCTAGGGCCTTTATTGACTTCCTCCAGAGAATGAACACTGCTCCCTGATCTGAGAGTCACAGCCCATTAATGTTGTGACTCTGCATTTACATTTGTACAGTTGCCCACACTCACACAGCACCAGCTAAGAAAGTTATTTCTTCCTCTTTTCTCTTTATCAAAAATAATCAGCACTTAAAAATAATTCACTTCATTAAAAATAATCAGCACTTAATAATCTGCCACTGTCGGCCGGGCACGGTGGCTCATGCCTGTAATCCCAACACTTTGGGAGGCCGAGGCGGGCAGATCACGAGGTCAGGAGATCAAGACCATCGTGGCTAACACGGTGAAACCCCGTCTCTACTAAAAATATAAAAAGTTAGCTGGGCACGGTGGCAGGCACCTGTAGTCCCGGCTACTCGGGAGGCTGAGGCAGGAGAATGGCGTGAACCTGGGAGGCAGAGCTTGCAGTGAGCCGAGATCACGCCACTGCACTCCAGCCTGGGCAACAGAGCAAGACTCTGTCTCAAAAATAAATAAATAAATAAATAAAATTTAAAAAATAAATAAAAATCTGCCACTGTCCCCCAGCCCTTGCACACACACACATACCCATTTCTACACACAAAGCCTATTTCTCCTCCCTTTGGCCTCACTTCCACTTACTTTCTCTTCTAGCTGTGCCCTTCTCAGATGCCCTTCTTCCCTCTACCTCTAGAACTTCAATATCTACAAAAGGATCTTCACTGACATGGTGAGCTCTCCTGGAACCAACTGTGCCGAGGCCTACCATAGCTGGGCTGATCTTCGAGATGTCCTCTTCAACCTGGTGAGGAAGTGAAAGGGCTGCTTTGTCTGTCCTTGTCCTCATCTCTTCTTTCATGCACATAAACCTTTATTCCCAGATGTATTTTACCTTCCTCTGACAGGTGGCCATCAGAGACCACTCTATGGCCCTGGCACTCCTCTGACCCCTGAGCCAGGCTGTGCTGTCTCCCTCCTCTAGTGTGAAAACCTGGTGAAGTCCAGTGAGGCAAACTCTCCAGCCCATGAGGAGTTCAAGACAATGCTGCTGATCGCTCATTACTATGCCACGCGCTCTGCAGCCCAGAGCGTCAAACAGCTGGTGAGATGTACGGGGGTGGAGGAGCACTCAGTCAGAAGGGCTCATCTGCAAATGTATAAAGCTGAATTGATTCACGTTCTGGATTCTTCAGCTTGGGCTCTTGAATCTCCTCACCTCTCTTTCAGCTTCTCTTCTGCCTAAACAAATCTTTAGCCCTTGCTGAGGTTTTCTTCTTCTGACCTTTTTAGGGCTCTGTGCCCACACAGCCTCAGCCTCATTATGTTTAAACATCCAAATCGCATGATTTCTTTATTCACCTCTTATAATGTACACATATTCTGGGCTTATTTTTGACTGTTCACTGTATATTTATTTCATGTACTTGGATGATAGAATTCTAGAAGTGGAAAGAACCTCAGAAACAATCTAGGTGGCCGGGCGCGGTGGCTCACCCCTGTAATCCCAGCACTTTGGGAGGCCAAGGCGGGTGGATCACTTGAGGCCAGGAGTTTGAGACCAGCCTGGCCAACATGGTGAAACCCCATCTCTACTAAAAATATAAAAATTAGCCAGGCATGGTAATGTGCGCTTGTAGTCCTGGCTACTCAGGAGGCTGAGGCACGAGAATTGCTTGAATCTGGGAGGCAGAGGTTGCAATGAGCTGAGATGGCGCCACTGCACTCCAGCCTGGGCGACAGAGTGAGACTCTGTCTCAAAAAAAAAAAAAAAAGAAAAAGAATTGAACCTAGGCCCAGGTCTCTTGTTCAGAGAAAAAAAAAAGAAAAAAAAAAACTAAGACCCAGAACAGCTTGAGATCCAGAGCAGTTTAATAATAATTGTTGTTTTTTAGTTCTGTGGCTGCCTTACAGGATCATTGGTCTGGTAGCTCAGTCACTTTAGTGCCATATTCATAATGCTTTGACTTTAATCCCAGGAAACCGTGGCTGCCAGGCTTTCTGTTTCACTCTTGCGTCACACCCAGCTACTACCTGTAGACAAAGCCTTCTATGAAGCAGGCATTGCTGCCAAGGTGAGCTGGGACAAGGAAGGGTGGGGCAGATGGGAGGAGTCAAAGGTTGGAAAATAGAATATCCCTTCTGCTCTGGTAGAGGAAAGCTGAGTGTAGGGCTGATGTTACAGAGGATGTAGTCCTCCTATGTCTTCCTGGATTTTTCTCCCTGGATCCCAGAGAAATAGCATTCAAGCCCAGCTTGCTCACTCCCATTTGCATCTGGATCCCAGAGAAGTAGCATTCAAACCCAGCTTGTTCACTCCCATTTGCAACTCTTCTCTGCTGCAGGCAGTTGGCTGGGAGAACATGGCACTTATCTTCCTCAATCACTTTTTGGACCTGACCAATGTGAGTAGGGAAGCTGTGCCCCGAGGGTGGTGGTTTTTGCCGGTCGCAAGCTGTGCCTAGCTCATGGTTGCCCACTCTATTGCAGGCAATCGAGGAAGGGACTCTAGATGGCCTTGACCACTCTGATTTTCAGGATACAGACATTCCCTTTGAGGTGCCACTCCCAGCCAAGCAGCATGTACCGGTAAGGGCACAGGGTTGGAAAACGGGAAGGCCTCACCAGTGTGAGTGCCTTGAGGAGGGAGAACATCTTTGTGCTGCCATCTTTGGAAGGACCTCAGCCCTCACTGTTCTTTCAGTGAAAGTAGAAGCAAAGTAGAAAGAAAAGGCTGTGACTGCATCCCCCAATCCAAGGAGGATTTGTGGCTAAAAGCTGGTATACAGTATGAGGGCTTAGCAAACCCCCTCCTCACCCATCCACCCTAACTTGCCCTGCCCTGCCCTGTGTGAAGCTACCATTCCCTCTTGTCCTTTCCAGGAGGCTGAGAGAGAAGAGGTTCGAGACTGGGTGCTTACAGTCTCCATGGACCAGCGGCTGGAGCAGGTTCTGCCTCGGGATGAGCGTGGCGCCTATGAGGCCTCCCTAGTGGCAGCGAGCACTGGGGTTCGAGCCCTGCCCTGCCTTATTACAGGTATAGAAGCCTACAGCACCCCAGATCCTGTGGTGGGTGGAAAGCAGCAGGATCAATACGCTTAATTTTACTACGATTCAGTAAAGGGTACAAAAGACAGGACCATGCTTTCTACTCCCCAGGCCGCTCCTCATTTTTCCCTCAATCTCTCTCAAACCCCAGTTCATCATTTTTTCTTCCTCCACAGGATACCCCATTCTGAGGAACAAAATTGAATTTAAGCGGCCAGGGAAGGCTGCTAACAAGGACAACTGGAATAAATTCCTTACGGCTATCAAGGTTAGAGAGGGGGACTTGAAGAATGAAGGCAGAGGGCAGCACTAAAAAAGAAAAAAAACAAGTCTGGGTGCAGTGGCTCACACCTGTAATCCCAGCACTTTGGGAGGCCAAGGCGGGCAGATCACCTGAGGTCAGGAGTTTGAGACCAGCCTGGCCGACATGGTTAAAACCTCGTCTCTACTAAAAATACAAAAATTAGCCGGGCGTGGTGGCGTGCACCTGTAATCCCAGCTACTCAGGAGGCTAAGGCAGGAGAATCGCTTAAACCCGAGAGGCGGAGGTTGCAGTGAGCTGAGATTGTGCCACTGCACTCCAGCCTGGGCAACAAAGCAAGACTTTGTCTCAAAACAAACAAACAAAAAAACCCACATACACACTAGAAAGATGGGTGGGATTACAGGAAGGCAGATGCAGACCCTGAAGCCTGCAATGGAGCTGATTTTCTATTTCCAGTACTAACAAGTTCCTCTCATGTTCTTCCATTTGCTCACAGACCTCCCACAGCCCAGTGTGCCAGGACGTGCTGAAATTCATCAGTCAGTGGTGTGGAGGGCTCCCCAGCACCAGCTTTTCCTTTCAGTAGTCGGTAGAGCTGAGGAAGAGTTAAGGCCTCTCCCTCATTAAAGTTTTATCAATAATTGAGACCACTGTATTCTTTGATCAAAGTCACTCCCAACACCACACAGTGCCTTTTCCCCAAAAGGAATCATAATCAAGTAGAAGAAAAGAGAAGTTACTTTATTACAATTTGTTATCTCATCCTGAGGTCAGGGCCCCTTGCTTAGTGGGAAAAAAACCCTTTAGGACTGAGTCTCGGAACAGCACCTGCTGGACAGAGGGGAGAACCAACCCAGGTCAGAGGGGAAAGCAGTATGGCAAGACCTAGACCCAGTTCTAAGAGCACTTCCCTGCCCCCACTCTTACCCAGGCCACTACCCTCAAGGCCCATTACCTGTCCTAAACCCAACTTCTCTGTGATGCCCGGATTTCTTGATTTTGATCCAGTAGCTGCTCATTTTCCTGCCTTTTACATTGAGGAGATTCAAGCTCTGTCATTTCCTCTAGCTGCAGAAGAAGGTGGAGTTAGACACCCTCGCCCTGAATGATAGGTCAGCATCTTTTTTTTGTTTTGTTTTTTGTGGCGGAGCCTTGCTCTGTCGCCCAGGCTGGAGTGCAGTGGCGCGATCTCGGCTCACTGCAACCTCCGCCTTCTGGGTTCAAGCGATTCTCCTGCTTCAGCCTTCCAAGTAGCTGGGATTACAAGCACCCGCCACCCCACCTAATTTTTTGTATTTTTAGTAGAGACAAGGTTTCACCATGTTGGCCAGGCTGGTCTCAAACTCCTGACCTCAAGTGATCCGCCTGCCTCAGCCTCCCAAAGTGCTGGGATTACAGGTGTGAGCCTCTGCACCCGGCCGGTCAGCATCTTTTCAACACAGCCAGTCTCTGTGGAATGAACCCTTCCTGTTCACCTTCCTTACCTGCCCCTGAAGTCCGTCCTTCCTGCAGGGCCCAACTCCACGTAGAGTGAATGCAGCCACACAGCAGTAACCAGATAGAGCAGCCTCCCCTGCAGACATGAGCAAACAAGGGATCCAGAGAGCCAAGGCTGTATCCTGAAAAGCAAGAAGGATGGGGAGTAGGAGGGAGTAGGGCAAGTGCAGCAAATAGGGGAAATTAAAAGGGCAGGACCAAGGCTTTGTAGACCACAAGAAGGAAGAGAATGTGCTCACATAGATTCTTGTGGGGTCAAAGGGGCAGTCAATATGTCCCGGCCCCTCATCCAGTGGTACCAGAGGATCCAGCAGTCCTGGGTGGCAGTCAGCAATAAGGCGGCGGCCACCGTTGGCCACAGTGAGTGACACAGCAAGCAGGAGGCCCAGGGAGCAGGCAGCGGACAAGAGCAGGTTCACCAGAGCTAGTGCCAGCAGGGCCCAGTGCTGGCAGGGACAGGAGATCAGGGTGAGCAGCCTGGGCCTGGCTAACTCTCTCAGTGACTAGACACCCAGTTTCTCTATTTGAGGCTCCTCCAATCTATTGAAAGACCAAGCTCAGTCAGCCCCCATTTCCCTGACTCAAGCCTACTCGTTAAAAGCTCCAGGAAGTCCTTTCTCACCAGTGGAGAGCGAAGAAGGTTCCTGGACGCCAGGAGGGCCACAAGTCCCACGGAAACGCTCTGTGGAAGACACAAAGCCTTTGGCCTGCTGGGCTCTCCGGGCGCCCGGCCCCCGCCCCGGGTCGCCTGCTGCGCTCACCAGCAGCCCCGAACCGACGGAGATGACATTGGCCACGGTGTACTCCGGCGTGACAGCGCCGCGGGGATTGGCCACGTGCCGCAGGACAGTGCCGTGCAGCACGGCCCCCAGCAGCAGGTTCACGTGGCCCACCAGGATCAGCGCGAGGCCCACACGCATCAGCCGCCGCGGCCCCCGGGCGGCGTCTGCAAAGCACGGGGGAGGGCAGGGTTGAGTCGGGCGGGGAGGGGAGAGGCGGCTTGCGGTGGGTTAACCGCGGGCAGTAGGACGGGCCAAGGGTGGCCCCAGGGGAAGGAGACTAGACGCCAGGGCCCGGAAGTTACCGAAAGCGCAGAGACTGCAGCGCCTCATCCCGTCCGCCCCGCCAGCCGCAGGGCCGCTCTACCTGGGCCCGGCCCCGCCCCAACCTGGGCCCCGCCTCCGTCCCGGGTCCCCCCTCCCACCTGGGCCCCGCCTCCGCCCCGGGCCCGCTCCCCCTGGCGGGAAGGGCGCGAACACACGACGCTTTTAGCAAAAAGTAGACTTTTATTACAGCAGCAACTGAGGCGAAACGAATGGCCCCCCAGGGCCACCACTGCAGCACCACCTTTCTCTCCCGCCCCGGCCGCCCCAGCGGGATTGTAGAATTCGGCTCCCCTAGTGCCCGTGGGCCTCCTTTCCACACAGGCTGGGCGGGAGCCGGCAGATCAGCGACTAGCCCCCAGCTAGAAGGCCCAGGCCCACGTCTGTGCAAAACAAGTAAACAAAGTGCAGAGGGGAGGAAGAGAGGGGAGGGGGAGGATGATGCTCAGAACCAGGGAGCCCCCCCAGCCCTCCTGAATAATAAAGGAGGGAAGGGGCTTCACAGGGTAATACTGACTGGGGGGAAGGGACAGGAGGGCTGCAGCACGTCCAGGGACAGCCACAGCGCAGATCAGGGCCTGGCCCGAGTGAGCTCTAAGAGGAGACGGTGACAGCGGCTGAGTTGAGGGTACTGTTCCTGGCAAAATTGAACTTGTTCAAGGTCTCTTCTAGCAGAGAAGTCAACCGGCTCTGGTCAGCCTGGGGGAGAAGAGCTCAGTGAGATGGGGGCTGACAGAAGAGAAGGCATGGGGGCAGCCAGGGCAGATGAAGGCAGAAACCTCACCTCACTAATGAAGCCCAGCTGTACCAGCTCAGCCGCCAACTCGGGGATATTCTCATCTGACAAAGAAACAGGAGGGGGTGAGTACAGTATGGGACTGAGGGACCTGGGGCCCTTCAGACAGCCCCACTAGGGCTAAATTGTCAGATCCACCCACTGCTTTAGGGTCTAAGATAGTCATTCTGTGTGAGTCAATGTGTTACTGCCTTGTCACCTCCCCCACCCCTGAATATGTCCCTAAAAGATAAGGCTCATAGACTCTCCATCCTCTGAGGGAAACGAGAGACTCACTTGGCATCAGGTCACAGCTCAGGTGCCGGTTCAGTTTGTCCTCCAACTTCAGCAGAAGCGTCAGCTGGAGAATAGGACAGTCAGAAAATGAGACTTTTCTTCCCTACCCTCTGGCCACTAGCCCTGCGCAACCCTAGCTAGCCCTGAGCCTTACGTGGTGTTTGACTCCCTCCTCCACCGACTCAATGTTGCACTGCATCAGCACCACCTAGGGAGGGAAGAGAGAGTCACTCTAGAGACCTGTCCGTAAAAAACCCAAAACCTAGACGTCTTTCGAGCCCATAGGACATGGCTGCTAGGGAGCATTTTCTCTAAAGGATAGAGCCTTATTTGAGATGTCCTCTCTCCCTTCCACCACAACCATGGAGACAATCCACACCCACACAGCCCCCACCTTGCGAGTCTCCACCTCAGCTGGTTCAGGTGTCGGAGTCTTGACAGAGGGGGGCACAACAGGTGAAGTCACCTCCTCCTGCTGTGGCTGCTGGGGCCGAGGCAGCCCAAAGGCTGTCAGAGGATAGATCCCATTCCTGGAGGGAAATGAAGACAGGTCACATGGGCTCTGTGGACACCTTAGGATACCCAACCCTGACTGCTTCCTCAAGAAAGCCTGCCTTCTCACTCTGCTCTCACCTGACATCTTCAAGGAATTTATCTAATTCCAGAGCTGGTGACTGAGAGTACCTGGACGAGAAAAGAGAAAGGAGATGGAGGGAAGGAAACAAGCAAAATAGCAAATTCAAGCATTCCCAGAGAATGGACAGTTTATAGAGCCTCAAGAGTGGTAGTGACCAATCTGCCCCTTTCAGACCCTCTCAGTTAACTCACAAAGTCTGAACTGGTTCTCTTCCTGGTCCTGCAGGGATTTCAGCCAGTACGGCACTGGTATCCATGTTTTTGGTGATCTCCTCCAGAGCGTTCTCTGGGATCATGTCTGGAGGGCATGATGGAGTGGGATGTTATGAAGGGATAGTCAGATTAAATGTCATAGAAGGCATGCAGGCAAAGGGGTAAAGAATCCCTTTGGAGGCCTGGCACAGTGGCTCATGCCTGTAATCCCAGCACTTTGGGAAGCCGAGGCAGACAGATCACTTGACGCCAAGAGTTCAAGACCAGCCTGGCCAACATGGCGAAACCCCATCTCTACTAAAAGTACAAAAATTACCCAGGCATGGTGGCACATGCCTGTAATCCCAACTATTCGGGAGGCTAAGGCAGAAGAATAGCTTGAGCCTGGGAGCTGGAGGTTGCAATGAGCTGAGATCAAGCCATTGCACTCCAGCCTGGGAGACAGAGTAAGATTCTGTCTCAAAAAAAAAAAAAAAGAATCCCTTTGGAAATAGAAGAGGAAAGCAAGCATGCCAGTGATAGTTACAGGGCTCCAGATTGGAAGATTATTCCCCATAGGGCCAAGAGGACTCACGTTGGTGTCCCACAATGCAGTGGGCAGCAAGGAGTTTGAGCGAGGGCACTTCAAACAATGCTGGGTGGAACAGAAGTTCTCTGGCTGTTGGTCTGCGAGCAGGCTCAGACTGCAGGCACTTTTGAATGAACTCCTAGAAAAGAAAACAAGGAACTGGAGCAGGCATCTGGCAAGCCCCCCAATGTGTTCATCTTTATAGCTCTCATTCTACTTAGCACAAGGCTTTGTACATAGCAGGGGCTCAGCACTTACTGAGAAAACAATATATTGACAAATGCACCTGAAAGGGCTTCAAAAACTGTAAGATATTATATGAAAGATACCATCCACTGCCTTTCTGGTTTTAATTATTTTTCTGCTTTCCAACTACAAGCTTTCTTTTTTAATGTTCACACCTTTTTTTTTTTTTTTTTGAGATGGAGTCTCGCTCTGTCGCCCAGGCTGGAGTGCAGTGGCGCAATCTCGGCTCACTGCAACCTCCGCCTCCCGGGTTCACGCCATTCTCCTGCCTCAGCCTCCCGAGTAGCTGGGACTACAGGCGCCCAACACCATGCCCGGCTAATTTTTTGTATTTTCAGTAGAGACGGTTTCACCGTGTTAGCCAGGATGGTCTCAATCTCCTGACCTCGTGATCCACCCGCCTCAGCCTCCCAAAGTGCTGGTATTACAAGCGTGAGACACCGCACCCAGCCCCACACTTTCTTTTTCCTTAGTTTCTACCTCTCTGCTTTATTAGCCAACTCACTGCCTATCTTCTTTTCTAAATCTTGCCAAATTTAGCTTCTCTCTTCCCAAACTTACCCAATGTGATCAATATTCACCATCTTTTTTATTTCACAAGCCTAGTATCACAATTTCCTTTGCCCACAATCACTGAATTCACCGAATTTCCCAGGATTCCTCTAACCATTCTGCCTTATTTTCTTTCTTTTTCCTGAGACAGGGTCTTGCTGTGCCACCCAGGCTGGAGTGGCACGATCACAGCTCACTGCTGCCTCAACCTCCTGGGCTCAAGCAATCCTCCCACTTCAGCTTCCAGAGTAGCTGGGACCACAGGCATGTGCCACCATACCCAGATAATTTTTATTTATTTTTTCATAGAGATAGGGTTTTGCCACGTTGCCCAGGCTAGTCTCGAACTCCTGAGCTCAAGTGATCCTCCCACCTCAGCCTCCAAAAGTGCTGGGATTAAAAGTATGAGCCACCGTGTTCCACCACCGCCTCCTTTTCTACCTCCTGCGCGTCCCATGACAATTAACCTGCTTTCCTGCTTTTAACCTTGAAGGCTAACAAGGTCACACACCTAATCTTTCACTTGAATACTCCACCTCAATGTTGAAGTAGAAACTTACTCCACACTATCCTCCTGACTTCCCACTAGTCTTCTTTTCTCTTCTGTTCCCTACTATACTTATCTAATGAGTTACAAACTGTTCTTGTTTGGACCTTCCTGTCCAGACTCTACTTACTATAGTCTATCAACTGATTCATAACCTTATGTCTTTTACATCTTAGCTCATTATTTCAGGGCACCGTCCCTAACTAAAACTGTATAAATATAAAATCCCAAACAACTGATTTAATTTAAATTGACTGATGTGCTTAAAAATATAAAAATGGCTGTCTGAGAGTACACAGCAATTGCCTGAAGTAACCATCAAATTAATTTACCTCCATGTAGACACATAAATTAACACACATTTTTTTCTTCTCTTTTTTTTTTTTTTTTTTTGAGACAGTCTCACCCTCTTGCCCAGGCTGGAGTGCAGTGGCCCAATCTCAGCTCACTGTAACCTCCGCCTCCCGGGTTCAAGTGTTTCTCTTGCCTCAGCCTCCCGAGTAGGTGGGACTACAGGCCCACACCACCATGCCCAGCTAATTTTTCTATTTTTAGTAGAGACAGGGTTTCACCATGTTGGCCAGGCTGGTCTCAAACTCCTGACCTCAAGTGATCCACCCGCCTCAGCCTCTCGAAGTGCTGGGATTACAGGTGTGAGCCACTGCGCGCAGCCAACACACAACTTTTTTTTTTTTTCTGAGGGAGTCTCGCTCTGTCGCCCAGGCTGGAGTGCAATGGCGCGATCTCGGCTCATCGCAAGCTCTGCCTCCCGGGTTCACGCCATTCTCCTGCCTCAGCCTCCCGAGTAGCTGCGACTACAGGCACCCGTCACCACGCCTGGCTAATTTTTTTGTATTTTTAGTAGAGATGGGGTTTCACCATGTTAGCCAGGATGGTCTCGATCCCCTGACCTTGTGATCCGCCTGCCTCGGCCTCCCAAAGTGCTGGGATTACAGGCGTGAGCCACCGCGCCCAGCCTCCAACACACAACTTTTAACCCCAGTATCATCCATCTTAACCCCCTTACCTGTACGTTTCTATGCAAAAACATGGTAGGCACCTCCCAAGAAAATGTTTACAGATTTTTCGTGTCCTTTCTGTTATGTTCCCTAGCTCTTAGGAGCATATGCCCAGTGGGTACAAAGGAAGAAAAACCAGAAGACATTTGAAGGTCAGTTGAGAACGGAGTGATCCTGAAGATCCTTACCCTCTGTAATGGGTCTTCTAGAAGCTGGATGGCACTGCTGATGGCTTCCTGTGGCACATATGAAGACTCTCCATTGCCCTGAATCTCCAGCACTGCCATCTTCAGTGAGGAAGAATTAAAAAAAAAAAAGTAGACACCTAAGAACTTCAGTGCTCCCACAATCACTCCCTCCAAGCCAGCGCCTTACTTGTCCTCCCTCCATTGCCAATTCCATCTTCTCATTTGACCCCTTTCCCCCCTCCCCTCCAGTCTCCTCACCTCCAGTGCACACATGCCGAAGGAGTAGATGTCCACTGCTGTTGTCACATTAGTGACTTCTAGGGAAAACAGAGAAGGCTTTGGTTAATCAGAGGATTGGGGGCTAGGGTTGGCAGGAATGCCTTAGAAAAAAAAAAAAAGAAAAGAAAAATATTTTGTATGCAGGTAGAGAAGGCCTAGAAGTTTCAGTTATATTGCCTCTGTACCTCAAGTTATAAGGTGCAAAAGCAGGGGGATGAGGACAGGGCAGAGAAAGCAGGAAGGCTCACCTCCATACTCTGGTGCAAAGAAGTGTAGATTCTTCTGCTCTTCTCGACAAGTCTTCACATGATTGTTGATAGTGTCAGGAGCCACTGGGAGTAGGGGAGACACCCACAATCTGACCACCATCAACGAAGAATAGTCTCACTCCAGAGAGAGGCCCCAAAAGTCAAATTCTCTCCTGAAGTCTCCTTTCTGATGACCCTCAACAGTCATAAACATATTCCCTTTCCTGTCCTGAACTACAGACCACACATGGATGCCACCTACCTCCCCTTTCTTAGGCCTACTGCTTCTCATCTAATGTCCCTAACTCAGGAGCAACAAAAGCACCAGACTAAATTAACAGATACACAGGGGCTTCGGGCTGGTCTAGAAGCAATGAAGTTTAAGGAAAAATTTTCACTTGTACCGCGTTCACCTTCCCTAAATCCCAGGTACATCTAATCCCTGCTCACATGAAAATATTTGGTTTTAGTTTTTTCATCCACCTTGCAAATAACATAAAAACACAGGCAACCCTTCCTAATCTGGGGCAATTGGAGACCTCAGGAACTTGGATAAATAAGGATAAGAAGTATTAACATACAGCTCAGAAGGTAGCCTCCTTCTTACCCACCTTTGCTGAGTGAAACTCAAAAACAGCTCAGAATTGAGCTAATACCCTTGAATCTGTTCCACTTTTAATCCACCAAAACGTTTTAGACTCCTGTTCTACCCCCTTATTCCTCAACACTGCCTGCCACAGGGCTGAACGAGGAACCAGGACCAGGCCCAATTTGGACTCACTCAGATCATAAACAATGACTACAAGTCACAGAGAATCTGGGAGCACAGTATGATCTGGGAACTAGCCTGATGATGAAGGAGAACATGAATCCAGGAGGTAAGTGGCCAGCCAGGCAGAATCCACATGAAACAAGCAGGTCATGGAGGGGCAAGCAGGCGGAGGGCTGGCAGGGCAGAAGCTAAGCAGGCATAATTAGGCAGGGAAGATAGGGGAAGAGGGTTTGCTCCCACGACTGCATGCACTGGGCAGCCGCCAAGGGAGCAGAGGGAGCACAAACAGAGCCCCAAGTGGGGCAGAGGGAGCTCTCACCATTAGCAAAAATCCTATGAAAGACTGTTGGGAACAGAGCAGCCCGTAAGCGGGAGGGAGGAAAACAGAGAAAAGTTGTGAGCGATGGAGCAGCCAAGCCCCAGACAAACGGACATACAAATACCACACAGACACAGCACACAGAAATGTTGTACACTGCACACAAATACATAGCAAATGAAAGCACTCACAGCAGGCACAGCCTGGAACCTCCTCTGGCAGGGTCTGGCCCCAGGATTCAAATCAAACCTCAAACCCATCTCTTGCCCTTTCCCAGCCTCCTATCAGTATCTCTGTATTAACCCCAATTTTCCCTTCAAAAAGGTGTAAGATTATATATCCTACCCCCTCTCCACTAATTAACTGGCCTCTCCTATGAATTACCTCTAGCAAGGTCCTTTCTCTTCTCACCAGCCCACACCTCAGAATTTTGCTCTGTTATCCCCCATTCCTTTCATCTTACCCCCATGGTTCCCAAATTCCCGAGGCTCCCCTGCCCAGAACCTCTCCCTCCCCTCACCAGAGCCAATCTTGATGAGTCCGTTGTGCTGGATGAAGATGGTGTCACAGGTCAGGTTCCCATGGATGATAGGGGGGTCACAGGAGTGCAGGTAGCTGTGGGGGCACTGGGCTGTTAGAGGGGCCACTGGGAAATTAAGGGCAGGGGGAACCCAAGGGTTAAGAGGAGCAAGGGCCAGGTCTCCTGCTGGTCACCATAAAGATAATCCCCACACTCTGAATCTCCATTATGCCTGATGATTTAAATAGCTGGATAAGCACTAGGAGAAAGAGGTAGGAGGTAAGTGTCGTGGTTAGGGCATTAGGATGCACCCTTTAAAAGACCCGTAGGGGGCCTAATCTTGACAGTATATGATTCGAAGAAAGTGGGGAGAGGCAGAATAGAACAGAAGAGTAGTGCCCTGAAATCTGTTTGGAGTAACTACATCAGGAAATATGGGTAAGAAACTAACCAGGTACTACTTACCTTAGGGCAGAGAGGATTTGTGTGCACCAACGCTTCCATGCCTGGAACAAAGTTTGATCCAAGGGTCAGCAGTAATTCCCTCTCTTAACTCTCTCCCACTAGCTCCTTCCATCCCTTCCTGATCAGCTTCATTATTAACATAGTCATTTTTACAACCACCCCCAAAAACCAGCCTAAAACTTTGTCTGCTCTCCTTCTATACCTTTTCATTCATGGTCTTGTGGTTCTTTTTGGTCTTCTTCAGAAATTGCTTCAGACTCCCAGATGACATGTATTCTGTGATAAAAATGACCTGGGGAGGCAAAGCACTTACTAAAAGGCCGTATAGTAGAAATGATCCCTTCCCTTGTAACTTATTTTAAATTTGAAAGTTTGTTAAAATTTCTCTCCTTTTGTTCTTAGCTTTACTTACCTAGACTAAATAGGGCAATGAAAACCATTTTTTTTTTTTTTTTTTTTTTTGAGACGGAGTCTCGCTCTGTCACCCAGGCTGGAGTGCAGTGGCGCGATCTCGGCTCACTGCAAGCTCCGCCTCCCGGGTTCACGCCATTCTCCTGCCTCAGCCTCTCCGAGTAGCTGGGACTACAGGCGCCCGCCACCACGCCCGGCTAATTTTTTTTTGTATTTTTAGTAGAGACGGGGTTTCACTGTGGTCTCGATCTCCTGACCTGGTGATCCGCCCGCCTCGGCCTCCCAAAGTGCTGGGATTACAAGCGTGAGCCACCGCGCCCGGCCAATGAAAACTATTAAGCAATAAAAGTTATGGGAAGAAGGAAGCAAAAGTTCACTCATTTTCTGCCCAATCTATAGCCACACAAAAGGCATAGGTGACAACTGAAGCCCTACTCTTATCGCCATTACAGCTGATTCCAGTTCTGTTTCAAAACTACCTTGTTTTAATCTCTGAGTGTAAAAGGGAACAATAATAAATGTAGCTAGTCTCTTTGCAGTAAGTTCAGGAAATATGGGGAAAAAATTCTTACCCTGGCCTTGTTCTCTTTAATGTCAGCCCAATATTTGTGAAACTTAACAATGTTAAGATGCTCCAATTGAATCAGATTATCAAACACAGCACGAACCTTTTCCTGAAAGCAAGGGAGACAGTGGAATAACAGAGTTCACAAATCACTGTAATGATCCTGAGAAGCCATTCCCTATCCCTCCCCAGAAACGATCTAACCCCAACATACTCTCCTCATGGGCAGCTTCCCAACACCAATTCCTTTCTAACATCAGTGTTCCAACATTCCCCAGGCTTCACCTTTTCAGCATCACCTACCTCCTGCAGCTTGTAGTTCTTGCGCTCAGAGAACTGTACCTCATTCCACACAACCTCTACACCTTCCTCTGTATCCATGGCCAGGTATGCACTGTCAATACCTGGTACATTCCGTTGATTCACCTGAGAAGAAATTCATATGAAACACAATTAAACTTATCTCACAAATCCTCCATTTTAACACTCCATATGATCATCTCCTCCTAGCCCCCAACCTATTGAAGTTTGGTAGGCCTCTTTTAAGACTTTGCTTTTCCAGTTCTCACCTTTCCAGAATTCACTCGCCCAAGAGTGACTGTACCATAACCCTACCTCTTCTCGCCTCTTCTGCCAGCGCCCACAGGGCGACTCTTCCAAAATCTCAGACTCATCTTCACTTTCTTCTTCTTCCTCTGGGGAAGCAGCTGAGGTTGTGGAGGTCACAGGAGGTGACACTGATGTCAGGCCAGGAGCTGAAGATGAGGATTCTACCTTTGGTTCTGAGCCACTGCTAAGTACTGTCTGGGACTCCCCCTCCGACATGCTGGAAGGAACACTCAGGCCTGCATTGGTTGGGGCAAATATGGAGGGAGAAGGCAGAGAAAGTCAGGATACATCTGTAAAGATTTGGTAATCCAGGCTGGACGCGGTGGCTCATGCCCGTAATCCCAGCACTTTGGGAGGCTGAGGTGGGCAGATCACCTGAGGTCAGGAGTTCAAGACCAGCCTGATCAACATGGTGAAACCCCATCTCTACTAAAAATACAAAATTAGCTGGGTGTGGTGACGCGTGCCTGTAGTCCTAGCTACTCAGGAGACTGAGGCAGGAGAATTTTTTTGAACCAGGGAGGTGGAGGTTGCAGTGAGCTGAGATCGCGCCACTGCACTCCAGCCTGGGTGACAGAGCAAGACCCCATCTCAAAAAAAAATTTAGCAATCCAGCTGAGCACAGTGGCTCACCCTTGTAATCCCAGCACTTTGAGAAGCCGAGGCAAGAGGTTCATTTGAGGCCAGGTGTTTCAGACCAGCCTGGGCAACAAAGTGAGACCCCATCTTTACAAAAAAAATTTAAAAATTAGCCGGGCAAGGTGGTACACAGCTATAGTCCCAGCTACCCGAGAGGCTGATGATGAGAGAATCACTTGATTGCCCAGGAGTTTGAGGCTGCAGTGAGCTATGATCATGCCATTGGCTAGGCAACAGAGGGAGACCCTGTCTCAACAACAACAACAACAAAAAGATTTAATAATCCTAATACTTCACCTGCAAATTCAAAAGAAAATAAAACAGGTCAGGCATTTAAGACCAGCCTGGACAACATAACAAGACCCCAGTCTCTACACAAAACTTTTAAAAATTAAAAATAGAAAACACACACCACCTTTGTTTCCTTTAAATCCAAAATCAGAATCAGTCCTAAATACTGAAACATTAACTATTCTCCTCACTCTAGTCTAGAGAAGGGGAGCTATCTTAGTTGAAGATGACCCACCCAGGAATGACAAACACAAGATTTATGGCAGTCTAACCCCACTTAGAGTAAGGTTCAAATCAACAACAAAATCAGGTGCTCCATTCCTTCTTGGCAAATACTCATCCAATAGGCTTCCCTTTGAATCCCCAAGTACACCCTATTTGTACTGTGCTCAAGAATTAAGCTATGTGTGGCTGGGCACAGTGGCTCACGCCTTTAATCCTAACACTTTGGGAGGCCGAGGTAGGTGGATTACCTGAGGTCAGGAGTTCTAGACCAGCCTGACCAACATGGCAAAACCCTGTCTCTACAAAAAATAAAAAAATTAGCTGGGTGTGGTGGCACGCACCTGTAGTCCCGGCTACTCAGGAGGCTGAGGCAGGAAAATCACTTGAACCCGGCAAGCAGAGGTTGCAGTGAGCTGAGATCGTGCCACTGCACTCCAGCTTGGGCAACAGAGTGAGACTCCGTCTCAAAAAATAAAAAAATATAAACTATGTGGGCGCTATTCAGAACAGATGACTCCAGACTCCAAAATGTTTCACTGAGACAGCCTTAAAGCTAGACCTGTAGCACCCTCAGCCAACTTATCCAGCTGAAACACTTGGCTAATTTATCCAGCTAGAACTAATCTTGGCATTCACTATCCATCCCTTCTCTACACAGAACAAGCCCACTAGTCCATGGTGAGGCTACCCTTGGGGCAGATGACTGGCAGTTGTTAGTGACTTCATCCCTGATGACCTCACCTTTCCTGTGATGTGAGTGTGACAAATGGGTATTGGTTAACAACATTTTTTTTTCATTCACTCATTTAACAGATGTTTTATTAAGCATTTATTGTGGGCCATGCACTGGGCTAAGCCCTTGAGATACAATAACAAACAAAATAAATGCCCACATTCAAGCAGCCACAAATTCAAGTCAGAGCTAAGACTTTAAGCTTCCAGCTTTCATTTCATTCACATTGCTCAAAGGCTCTGAAGTTTCCATTCTCTGGGGGACTAAATCTGATATAGGTTATTTCCTTTTTGGCAGAGGGGATGGAGTCTCACTCTGTCACCCAGGCTGGAGTGCAGTGGCGCAATCTCGGCTCACTGCAACCTCCGCCTCCCAGGTTCAAGTGATTCTCCTGCCTCAGCCTCCCGAGTAGCTGGGACCACAGGCACATGCCACCACACCAAGCTAATTTTTTGTATTTTTAGTAGAGATGGGGTTTCACTGTGTTAGCCAGGATGGTTTCAATCTCCTGACCTCATGATCCACCCACCTCAGCCTCCCAAAGTGCTGGGATTACAGGTGTGAGGCACCACACCTAGCCTAGGCTATTTCTTACAAGTACAAATAACTCAAGGTACAACTTTTATAGGAAAAAGTATTATACAGCATAACATTTTTTTCAGGGTCGTGGGTACTTCAAGAAAAAGAATTCTCAAGAGCTAAATGCCATTAATTTGTGCAAAAAGTCTCAAGACAACCACTTAATGTTATTTCATATCTCTAAGAACAAAGACTGTGAAGGAGTTGGAACCCGTGTGTGCTCGGCTCAAGAGAGTTCTCTACAGTATGAAAGAGAGACCCTGGGCCAGGCAAGCTGGCCCATGCCTGTAATCCCAGCACTTTGGGAGATGGTGGCAGGCAGATTGCTTGAGCTCGAGTTCGAAACCAGCCTGGGCAAAAAAAAAATAAAAAAATATACAAAAATTAGCAGGGTGTGGTGGTGCACGTCTGTAATCCCAGTTTATTGAAGAGGCTGAAGCACGAGAATCACTTCAACTCAGGAGGCAGAGGTTGCAGTGAGCCCAGATGGCGCCACTGCACTCCAGCCTGGGTGACAGAGTGAGACTATGACTCAAAAAAAAAAAAAAAAAAAAAAAAAAAGAAAAGAAAAAGAAAGTGATATCCTGGAAAGTAAATGTGCTCCTCTAAGTTCAGAAGTCTCCAGTCAACACACCAATCTTTTGAAAAACCCACATTTATTTTTAGAACTCTCTAATGCCCATTTGTGCCCATCTCTGCCCCCAATCTACACTACGTTTAACTCAGGAGATTTTTATTAGAAGACAGTCTAGTAAATACCAAAGAGCAATAGGCAGTACAGAGGAAATCTGGCAAGATATTCTTTCCCTATGTTATTTTCTAGATCCTGACTTATTCTAGAGAGATTTGCCAGGCGCGCTGGCTCATGCCTGTAATCCCAGCTACTTAGGAGGCTGAAGTGGGAGGATCGCTGGAGAGGGATTTAACTCAGCCAGCCAGGAAAGCTACTATCTGCCTGTTTTAGTAATCTACCAGAAAACTTCTGTTAGAGATCATGTTCCTTCTTCTGAAAAGTAGCTAAGAAAATGGTAAGACACTATCAGTTACTTCCTTGAGCAGCTGCATTCACTGAATGCATCTAGAATCTGAACAACTAAATAAAATTCCCAGCCAGACTACAGTAGGAAATAACAGTAGAATTCTAATACAGGAAAGCGGTAGCCAATGGGCTCCAAAGAAACTTCTGGACCGAGGACACAAACAACTAATCCACAGTAGGGCACCACAGGAGACACAACCCTTCATCAGAGATAGATGCCCTTGGAATTTGCTTATCCCCCCCCCACCTTCCTAATTTTTGTGACTTTTTGTCCCTTCCTAATTTTTCCTTCGCAGGCAAAATGAGGGCAGTGCCCAAGATCCTCCAGCACTCCTCCTGTTGATGAAGAAACCTCTGCGACACTGGGAGTTTTGCCTCGGAGCCGCTGAGAGGTTTTAAAGAGATCACACATGGAAACGCCCCTATACGCCCATAAGGGGATTCTCCTCGCCGCCTCCAGCCACCCTGAGACATGCAAGTAAGTGTGTTCACTTTGGAGTAATGCAGATCGCCCTGCAAAGTTTTTCCCCGAGACTTTCGTTTATTGGACAGCAGCCCCTCTGCGTGTCAACTCCTCTGCAAGAGCTCGCGAGCCCGGGCCTCTCAGCTGTCCTCACCCTGAGCAGACCAGAGGGCCTCTGAGACCCGCAGCACAGTCCAGTCGGAAATAAAACCGCTCGGGGGAGGAACCTGGCCCCTAGAATTTCACACTCCAACAGGTCGCATGCCCTGCGTCTGGAAGGCAGCCGCGGCCCGCGCGGGCACCAGGCTGGGGCCCAGGGAGCCAGCGGCGGCCACCTCATCAAAGGCCGGCCCCACAGCGCAGTCAGGGGCGCAGGCCACGCCCCCGCGCAGTCTGCGCGCCGCCCCGCGAGCAGGCCCGGCCAGGCCGCCGAGCTTCCGCAGGCCTCCGGGCCGCAACCGCCGCCCCCGCCCCCGCCCCCGCCCGCCGGGCCCCGCCTCTCTCAGCCGGAGTTCCAAGCGAACGCCAGGGCCTCCCGACCCGCGCCCGCAGAATCCCGGGGCGCCGCCGCCAAGCCAGAGAGGCCAGAGAGGGCTAAGCAGCGACTGCGGGGCCGAAGCGGCCCCTCGGCTCCAGCAGGCAGGCCCGATCGGGCCTGGGCTACTGAGTGAGCAGGGCCGCCTTCAGCACCCGCCTGGCGGGTCCCACCGTCCCGGGCCTCGGAGGCCGATCCTTTCGTCCTCTCGCGAACCCCTCCCCCCGGGGCCCTCTTTTCCCTGGGCGCTCACCTCCCGACTCCGCGCCCCGCAGCCTGCGCTTCAGCTCCAGCTCGGGTTCCGGGGCCCCGGATCACAGCGACTCCCTCACAGCTGCGCTCCTCAGCGCAACCGAACTGCGGACCCCGCCCTCGCGGCGCCCCGACCAACAGATGGGCGGTGCCGCACCGCCGGCAGGTTTCCATTGGGCGACGTTCTGGGTGGGCGGGGCCCGGCCTCCTGGCGTTCGCTGAGGTAGGCTTCCACCCGCTCTTCTCCCCTTGCGCCGGTCCAGCGGAGACCTCTCGGAGGGGTCGGTGTTTTCGGTCCCAGCTGGGGCTCGTCTCTCTGACTACCCCACCGCCCGGTCGAGGTGCCCCAGATGGTTCTGCTGGACGCAGGGAGGGCCTCCTACCTCTTCCTGAAGGCGCCATGACAGTTCTAATGCCCGGAAAAGACAAAAGGAGCGAAAGACGTAGCCTGAGTCCGAGAGGAGCGCCCCCACCCCAGCCCCCGCCTGCATTATTTTGGAACGAGACTGGTGTGCAGGACGCCAATTCTCTGGAAAGCTTTTAAAAATTACCTAACACTGAAAATTAGTAGTTAACTCTTGGTGATTGCTTAGCACTATTTGCTTAAACTTTGTAAGAGGTTTTCACAGATGTTATTTCATTTGATCCTCATAAGAACGAACTCATTGAAATTATCATTCGGTGGTAGTTGACAAATGCAAAAACCTGAATCAGAGGTATTAAGCTATTCACCGAAAGTTAAGTTGGTAAGAGCCAAGTCTAGAATCCGAAACAGTAAATTTCATCAAAGGAGACTACGTTGAGAAGATGTTTGGAAAGAATTTAGATTGGTTTCGAGTTAGTGGAAAGAAAAGATGATAAATTCTTGGTGAGCTATTAATCTGCGAAAACTAAGCGCGGAGCCTTCAGGATGGAAGTTCACTCTGCCCTTAGACGTGTATGATGGAGGGGAGATGATGAATCAATCAACAGAACTTGGAAATGTCACAATCACCAAATTTTACTGTCCTTAAAGGGAATCTCTAATCCTGTTTCACTGGGAGAAAGGACATCTGGCAGAAACCCTCTCGTTTTCTCATCATCTCAAAATACTCATTTTTAAAACCAATCTTTCGGCCGGGCGCGGTGGCTCACGCCCAGCACTTTGGGAGGCCGAGGTGGGCGGATCACTTGAGGTTAGGAGTTCAAGACCAGCCTGGTCAACGTAGTAAAACTCCATCTCTACTAAAAATACAAAAATTAGCCGGGCGAGGTAGCACATGTCTGTTCTCTAAAGCTGCTTGGGAGGCTGAGGTGGGAAGATCACTTGAGTCCAGGAGGCAGAGGTTGCAGAAGGCCAAGATTGTACTACTACGCTCCAGCCTGGGCAACAGAGTGTGAGAATCCATCTCAAAAATATATACATATATATGTATATATTTTACCCTTTCTTCCTTGATTCTTCTATCTTTGGAAGAGGGGGGCTCAAACACCCTTTTTAAAATCTGATGTAACTTATGGGCCTTCTCTTGTACTTTAAAAAATGCACTTACCCAACAAATTTAGGATATAATTTCAGGAAATTGAGGTTAAGAATCTCTGCTCTGGGCTGGGCGCGATGGCTCACGCCTGTAATCCTAGCACTTTGGGAGACTGAGGCGGGCGGATCATTTGAGGTCAGGAGTTCAAAACCAGCCTGGCCAGCATGGTGAAACCTCGTCTCTACTAAAAATACAAATATTAGCCAGGCGTTGCTGATGGGCGCCTGTAATCCCAGCTACTCAGGAGGCTGAGGCAGGAGAATCACTTGAACCCGGGAGGCAGAGGTTGCTGTGAGCTGAGATCAGGCCACTGTACTCCAGCCTGGGCGGCAAGAATAAGACCCCCCCCCCCCCCCCCCAAAAAAAAAAAAAATCTTGGTTCTAATCTCAAAGGAAAAGATTAACCTTTCCTTCCTGTGGGCTCAAAACCAATTGGAACACCTGGCCCAGGGTAAACATTCATTAAATAACAGTTTATGTTATCATTAGAGATTCCCATTCTCTTCTGCCTGGGGCCTTATCATTATCAACCTTCCCCTTTCAACTAGGTCCTTTCAAGTATGCATAGAGGACCCTTTGGCATCCTCTAGCTCTCATTTTTAACCCTTCATTACATTTAAAATGATCAAATACTACCTGCATTTTCACCACCTCATGTCGTTATTTTTTCCTACTTATAAAAATAATACATGCTCATTGCCAAAAAAAACAAAAATATTCCCAAAACTATTTTAGTATAATGTAATATTTATATAGTAGCGTCTATGTGTTAGGCACTTTTAATTGCTTTATGACAATAATGCTGACAACGTAATATGAATATTAACAATTTCTGTAGAAAGTGAAATCTCTTATAATCCTACTTCCCGCAATAATTAAGACTTTGGTGTATTTTTTTTTTTTTCTTTTGAGATGGAGTCTCGCTCTGTTGCCCATGCTGGAGTGCAGTGGCACGATCTTGGCTCACTGCAACCTCCACCTCCCAAGTTCAAGAGATTCTCCTGGCCTCAGCCTCCCGAATAGCTGGGACTACAGGCGTGTGCCACCATGCCTGGCTAATTTTTTGTATATTTAGTAGAGACGAGGTTTCATCGTGTTAGCCAGAATGGTCTCGATCTTCTGACCTCGTGATCCGCCCACCTCGGCCTCCCAAAGTGCTGGGATTACAGACATGAGCCACTGCGCCTGGCCTTTTATTTTTATTTTTCTAAGTATATATTCACATATGTGTATACAATTTTAAATGAAAACAAGTTTATACTACATAACCTTTTTCACTTTTTTCTACGGCAGTGCACATGGCACTACTTTAATTTTTTAACCACTGCTTTAATTTTTTACTTTACTTGGGTTTTTTTTTTTTTTTTGTCTTTTTGTTTTGTTTTGTTTTTGAGATGGAGTCTCGCTCTGTCGCCAGGCTGGAGTGCAGTGGCGCAGTCGTGGCTCACTACAACCTCCGCCTCCTGGGTTCAAGCAATTCTCCTGCCTCAGCCTCCCAAGTATCTGGGATTACAGGCACACGCCACCATGTCCAGCTAATTTTTGTATTTTTAGTAGAGATGGGGTTTCACCATGTCGGTCAGGCTGGTCTTAAACTCCTGACCTCATGATCTGCCCACCTCCGCCTCCCAAAGTGCTGGGATTACAGGTGTGAGCTACTGCACCCAGCCTTTTTTTTTTTTTTTTTTTTTTTAAAGACAGGAGTCTCACTCCGTCACCCAGGCTGGAGTGCGGTGACTCAGTCTCGGCTAACTGCCACCTCCACCTCCCCGGTTCAAGCGATTCTCGTGCCTCAGCCTCAGCCTCCCAAGTAGCTGGGACTACAGGCATGTGCCACCATGCCCGACTAATTTTTATATTTTTAGTAGAGAGAGAGTTTTACCATGTTGCCCAGGCTGGTCTCAAACTCCTGAACTCAGGCAATCCGCCTGCCTTGGCCTACCAAAGTTCTAGGATTACAGGCGTGAACCACCGTGCCCGACCCTTTACCGGTTAATTTTTAACCAGCAGAATATTCCACTGTCCAAATATGCCAGCATTTAATTAGTAACTACCTGTGGACATTGGGATAACATTCATCATTTATTATTATAAATAAAGCAGCAATGAGCATTTAGCTACATATGTCTTTTTTTTTTTTTTGAGATGGAGTCTCGCTCTGTCACGCAGGCTGGAGTTCAGTGGTACGATCTTGGCTCATTGCAACCTCTGCCTCCCAGGTTCAGGCGACTCTACTACCTCAGCCTCCTGAGTAGCTGGGATTACAGGCATGTGCCATTATCCCCAGCTGTATTTTTAGTAGAGATGGGGCATGGTGGCGCACGCCTGTAATCCCAGATACTCGGGAGGCTGAGGCAGGAGAATGGCGTGAACCCAGGAGGTGGAGCTTGCAGTGAGCCGAGATCGGGCCACTGCGCTCCAGCCTGGGTAACAGAGCGAGACTCTGTCTCAAAAAAATAATAAAAAAAGGCACCTGGCCGCGGTGGTTCATGCCTGTAATCCCAGTACTTTGGGAGGCCAAGGTGGAATGATCACTTGAACCCAGGAGTTTGAGACCAGCCTGGGCAACATAGTGCGACCCTGTCTCTATAAAAGAATTTTTTTGGCCGGGTGTGGTGGCTCACACCTGTAATCCCAGCACTTTGGGAGGCCGAGGCAGGCAGATCACGAGATCAGGAGATCGAGACCATCCTGGCTAATACGGTGAAAACCTGTCTCTACTAAAAACAAAAAAATTAGCTGGGCGTGGTGGCGGGCACCTGTAGGCCCAGCTACTCGGGAGGCCGAGGCAGGAGAATGGCGTCAACCCTGGAGGCGGAGGTTGCAGTGAGCCGAGATCACGCCACTGCACTCCAGCCTGGGTGACAGAGTGAGTCTCTGTCTCAAAAAAAAAAAAAAAATTTTTTTTTTTTTTTTTTTTTTTTTTGTAATTAACCAGGCATGGTGGCATGCTCCTATAGTTCCAGCTACTTAGTAGGTTGAGGCAGGAGGATCGCTTTAGCCTAGGAGGTCAAGGTTGTAGTGAGCCGTGATCGTGCCACTATACTCCAGGCTCTGTAACAGAGCAAGAAACTCTGGTATAGAGAGAACAATGGATATAACTTTGGGTACATTAATAGGAAAAGGAATAGAAAGTAAAGATAGAGGAGAAAAATTAAGAAACAGAGAGAAATGAAATAAATCAGTATTATGAAAAGGAAGTGAGTAGAAAGTTTTAAGAAAGAGCTGTTCAGTAATCCTGAATGCTGAAGTGATCATGGAGAATTAAGAATGAAAAAGAGCTTTGCAGTAGAAACTTATAATAAATTGAGAGTAAATTTTCAGTAGCGAGAGGATGAAATTAACATTGTAGGAGATTGGGAAGACAATAGAATTTTTCTGATGTACAAAGAGCCCTTACAAGCCAGAAAGAAAAAAAATGATCAACTCAGTAAAGAAATTAACAAAAAAACTTGAACAGGCAAGAAATTGAAGAGGAAATACAACTGGGCAATAAACATATGAAAAGATGTTTAGCTTCACTTATAATTAAATAAATGCAAATTAAAATGGGATATCTTTTTTTGATTAATGTATCATCAAAGTTAAAAAGGTTGATGTTACCCGGGCCAGGCATTGTGACTCATGCCTGTAATCCCAGCACTTTGGGAGGCCGAGGCAGGCGGATCACAAGGTCAGGAGATTGAGACCATCCTGGCTAACACGGTGAAACCCTGTCTCTACTGAAAATACAAAAATTAGCTGGGTGTGGTGGCACACGCCTGTAGTACCAGCTACTCGGGAGGCTGAGGCAGGAGAATCACTTAAACCCGGTGAACCTGGGAGGCGGAGGTTGCAGTGAGCCAAGATCACACCATTGCCCTCCAGCCTGGGCAACAGAGTGAGAATCTGTCTCAAAATAAATAAATAAATAAAGATCGGTATTACTCAGTGTTGGTAAGGATGCAGGGGAATAGGAACCTTAACATACTCTGGGTGGTATATTTTTGAAAAGCAACTTGGCAATATCTATTCAAATTTAAGATGTTCTTAGCCTTTAAAATTTTTTATTTATTTATTTTTGAGGATTCTCCATACTGTTGTCCATAATGGTAGTATCAATTTACGTTCCCACCAATAGTGTACTAGAAGGGTTCTCTTTTCTCTTTTCCCCACATCCTCATCAACACTTGTTATCTTTTGTCTTTTTTTATAACAGCCATTCTAACAGGTGTGAGGTGATATCTTACTGTGATTTTGATTTGCATTTCCCTGATTATTAGAGTACTTTTTTCATATACCCGTTAGCCATTTGTATATCTTCTTTTGAGAAATGTCTATTCAGGTACTTTGCCCCCCCCCCCCCCCCCCCCCCCTTCTTTTTTTTTTTTTTTTTTTTTTTTTGAGACAGACTTTCACCCTTGTTGCCCAGGCCAGAGTGCAATGGTGCAGTCTTGGCTCACTGCAACCTCTGCCTACTGGATTCAAGCAGTTCTCTTGCCTCAGCCTCCCAAGTAGCTGGGATTACAGGCACCTGCCACTACGCCTGGGTAATTTTGTATTTTTTGTAGAGACAGGTTTTCACCTTGTTTGTCAGGCTGGTCTCAAACTCCTGACCTCAGGTGACCCGCCCGCCTTGGCCTCCCAAAGTGCTGGGATTACAGGCATGAGCCACCGCGCCCAGCCACACCAGGCTAATTTTTGTATTTTTAGTAGAGACAGGGTTTCTCCATGTTGGTCAGGCTGGTCTCAAACTCCCAACCTCAGGTGATCCGCCCACCTCAGCCTCCCAAAGTGCTGTGATTACAGGCCTGAGCCACTGCGCCCAGCCATATATTTTGTATTTTTAGTAGAGACAGAGTTTCACCATGTTGGCCAGGCTGGTCTCGAACTCCTGACCTCAGGTGATCCACCCACCTTGGTCTCTCAAAGTGCTGGGATTACAGGGGTGAGCCACCGTGCCCAGCCTGTTTTTCTTGCTATTGAGTTGTTTGAGTTTCTTATATATTTTGGATATTAACAGTAGCCCTTTATCAGATGCATAGTTTGCAAATATATTCTCCCATTCCATAGTCTGTCTCTTCACTCTGTCGATAGTTTCCATTGTTGTTGTTTGATGCAATCTCACTTGTCTATTTTTGAGACTACTCATTTCTATTTGTTCTAAGTCTGAGCTTCCCTGGTGACCTGCTGACCTAATTTCCCATGTGGACTATAACTTGCATTGTGACATACCAGTTGCAGAACTCTGTAAATTTACTGTAAGTCATTAAATTCACAATGAGTGAGTTTTTTTTTTTTCTTTATTGACAGGGTCTTGCTCTGTTGCCCAGGCTGAAGTGCGGTGGCGTGATCATAGTTCATTCCAGCCTCAAACTCCTGGGCTCAGGCAATCCTTCCACCTCAGCCTCCCAAAAGTGCTAGGATTACAGGTTTGAGTTGCCGCACCCATACCCCAGTAAAACTGTCTAGAATCTTTCAGGGTCTTAGTTCCCACAGATCAGGGCAATTGGAAAACCTATTGGGTTTCTGCTCTAAGTTTGTTTTTTTTTTCTTTAATCTCAGTGTGAGACTTGCAAGCCATGCCTTCAATCTAATCATTTCTCTAGGGATGTGGTGTGGATCCTTTCTTCCAAGAAAGCCTTTTTTCAAACTGAAGGCCAAATAAAAATAGCATTTACATTTCTGTATGATTTCAAACTAAATAAGAGAAGCCTAGATTTCTTGATAATTGTGAATTATCTGACGTGTTTTAAAACACACATCTCTAGGACCCTCCCTGGATCAGCTGAATATGAATCTTGGGGTCAGGGAGACTTGAGTTTCTGCATGTCTAAGAATTTTTCCAGGTGATTCTGATACAGATAGCCTGTCATTAGGCTGAAGGATAGTAACCATCACCCTAGCTCACACCTTATCCTTGTCTTGGAATGATGCCTTGGGGCATTGCCTCATACCTTAGGCCTCTGAGCTTCATTTTAAAAGTTATTAAATGGGAACATTATTTGGCTGTATACCTGTAAGTCATATCATAAGGAACTGAGTCAACTTCTAAGATAAACAAATACATAAATAGGGCCACTGAGAAATAAAAAGACAAACATAGCCCAATTAAATCTTAATTCAGCTGAGATTATTTGATTTCCACAATTGTGTTCAATTACATTCAGATCAAATTCATGTATTATTTATTTTGCACTTTTTTTTGTTTGTTTTTGAGACAGTCTCACCCTGTTGCCCAGGCTGAAGTGCAGTGGCCCAATCTCAGCTCACTGCAACCTCTGCCTCCCAGTTCAAGCTATTCTTGTGCCTCAGCCTCCTGAGTAGCTTAGACTACAGGTGCTTGCCACAATGCCTGGCTAATTTTTGTATTTTCAGTAGAGACGGTTTCACCATGTTGGCCAGGCTGGCCTTGAACTTCTGGCCTCGAGGGATCCACCCCTGTCGGCCTCCCAAAGTGCTGGGATTACAGGTGTTAGCCACCTCGCCTGGCTGTTTTGTTGTTGTTGTTGTTGTTGTTGTTTTGTTGTTGTTGTTGAGATGGAGTCTTGTTCTGTCACCCAGGCTGGAGTGCAGTGGCGCGATCTTGGCTCACTGCAACCTCCGCCTCCCAGATTCAAGCAATTCTTCTGCCTCAGCCTCCCGAGTAGCTGGGATTACGGGCACCTGCCAGCATGCCCGGCTAATTTTTGTATTTTTACAAAATTACAGGCATGAGCCACTGCACTGGGACTTAAATTAAAATTTTTTACAATCCAGGAGATTACCCTGGATTATCAGGGTTGCCTCTAAATGTGATCACAAGTATCCATGTAAGAGGAAGGCAGAGGGAGGGTATGAATACAGAAAAGGAAATATGACCACAGAAGCAGGGTGGAGTGATGGCAACGAATACAGGCAGCCTCTAGAAGCTAGAAAAGGCAAGGAGCTGGACACAGTGGCTCATGCCTGTAGTCCTAGCACTTTGGGAGGCCGAGGCGGGTGGATCACCTGAGGTCAGGAGTCTGACCAATATGGTGAAACCCTGTCTCTACTAAAAATATGAAACTTAGCTGGGCGTAGTGGCTGGCACCTGTAATCCCACATACTTGGGCAGCTGAGGCAGGAGAATCGCTTGAACCCAGGAGGCAGAGGTTGCAGTGAGCTGAGATCGCACACCATTGCACTCAGTCTGGGCAACAGAGTGAGACTCCGTCTCAAAAAAAGAAAAGGCAAGGAAACAGATTCTCCCCTAGATCCCCCAGAAGGCACTAGTGCTGCCAACACCTTAACTTTACACTTTAATTTCAGATATCTGTCCTCTGGAATTGTAAAATAACAAACATGTGGCACTTTACATCACTAAGTTTATGGTAATGCATTACAACAGTCATAGGAAACTAATACATACGGTTTCCCAGAGAACAAAGTTGATCTGTCTGACCTGCGTTCTAAAGGATAAATAGGAATTCAACAAGCAGTTAAGGAAGTGAAGAAAAGTCCAGGGAAGACTCTCCAGTATTGGAAGTCAGGAACTTGGACCATAAAACCTATAGTTTTCCACTCCAAGTTTTGTGAAGATGTCTCACTTTTTAGCAGTAATAGTTGAAAATTTTGAACCTGGGTGTGGGTTTCCTTTCTTTTGCCTTACCTCCAGTTTTGCAGTTTGAAATTTAATCTTTTTTAAAAAATAAAATTTATTGTCTAGGTGCGGTGGCTCATGCCTGTAATCCCAGCACTTTGGGAGGCCAAGGCGGGCGAATCACTTGAGGTCAGAAGTTCGAGACCAGCCTGGCCAACGTGGAGAAACCCCATCTCTACTAAAAATATAAATATTAGCCAAGCATGATGGCACATGCCTGTAATCCCAGCTACTCAGGAGGCTGAGGCAGTAGAATCATTTGAACCCAGGAGGCAGAGATTGCAGTGAGCCAAGATCGTGCCACTGCCCTCCAGCCTGGGCGACAGAGTGAGACTCCGTCTCAAATAAACAAACAAACAAATAAATAAAATGTATTACATCTTGGAGGGAAGAGAGGAGACTTTCCAGAGAGAACATTCTTCTTTTTTTCTTTTTTTTCCTCAGACCTCTCAGGGATGAAAAGGAGAACACTCCTCAGAAAATAAATGAGAAAACTAGAGAGATAATCAGATCACTGACACTTGTTTATTGTTGGAGCAGGTTTGGAGAGAGAGTGACAAAGACCTCGCCAAAAACAAGTAAAGAAATTCCTTGCCTGATTTGTTTGGGACTAAGAGAAACAAAATAATAAAAAGAGCTCTAAGTTTGGTATGACTAACAGGAGAATAAGTTAATTCACACAGAATGCAGCACAAAAACTCGGGATATATATAGTTAAAAGATGGGGAGGCCAGGCACAGTGGCTCACTCCTGGAATCCTAACAGTTTGGGAGGCCCAGGCAGGCGAATGCCTGAGCTCAGGAGTTCAAGACCAGCCTGGGCAACACGGTAAAACCCCGTCTCTACTAAAAATACAAAAATTATCTGCGCATGGTGGCATGCGCCTATAGTCCCAGCTACTTGGGAGGCTGAGACAGGAGAATCACTTGAATCTGGGAGGCAGTGGTTGCAGTGAGCCAAGATTGCACCATTGCACTCCAGCCTGGGCGACACAGCAAGACTCCATCTCAAAAAATAAATAAATAAAATAAAATAAAATAAAATCATACATGGATCTCCTAAGAACAAATGAGGATTTTTTTTTTTTTTTTGAGACAGAGTCTCGCTCTGTCACCCAGGCTGGAGGGCAGTGGTGCAGTCTCGGCTCACTGCAAGCTCCGCCTCCCCAGTTCACGCCATTCTCCTGCCTCAGCCTCCCCAGCAGCTGGGACTACAGGCACACGCCGCCACGCCTGGCTAATTTTTGTATTTTTAGTAGAGACGGGGTTTCTCTGTGTTAGCCAGGATGGTATCTATCTCCTGACCTCATGATCTGCCTGCCTCAGCCTCCCAAAGTGCTGGGATTACAGGCGTGAGCCACCGCACCCGGCCGAACAAATAAGGATTTTAACAGACAGTTCATTCTATATCCTTATTTAAAAGAAAATATTATCTCTCCCTGCCCCCCCACCCCCCACTGGAAGGACACAATCCTGCTAAAGACACAATTATTATTATTATTATTTTGAGACAGGGTCTTGCTCTGTCACCCAGGTTGGAGTGCACTGGTGCAACCACACCTCACTGCAGCCTCAACCTCCCAGGCTCAAGCAATCTTCCTACCTCAGCCTCCCACAGTGCTGGGATTACAAGCATGAGCCACCAAGCCCAGTCACAATTGATTTTATTTTATTTTTTGAGACAGTCTCGCTCTGTCACACAGGCTGGAGTGTAGTGGCACGATGTCGGCTAACTGCAACCTCTGCCTCCCAGTTTCAAGAGATTCTCCTTCCTTGGCCTCCGGGGTAACTGGCATTACAGGTGCTCGCCACCATGCCCAGCTAATTTTTTTGTATTTTTAGTAGAGATGGTTTTCGCCATGCTGCCCAGGCTGGTCTCAAGCTCCTAAGCTCAGGCAATCTGCCCGCCTTAGCCTCCCAAAGTGTTAAGATTATAGGCGTGAGCCACCATACCCAACCCACAATTTATATTATTAATAAAAAGATAAACCCCAGCATATCAGTCTGAAGGATCTGAATTTTGGTTAATGGTCCTTTTGTGACTTTCTTTAGGATAGAGATAGGTATTTCTTTTATATGTGTCTAAAGGGCCCATTCTAGTGATTTCCATGAGTGTAGGCAGATTGCTTCAAGATTAATTCATGTCTTGCCTTCTAGAAATAGAAAAGTACAACTGTAAAACATAACACTTTTCTCACTTAAAAAATTAGTTTCATTTATTGGGCACTTGTTCTGCGTTCCTTTAGGTGACGGTCAGTCAGGTGTGGCCAAGAGGAGACACGGGAGAGGCACAATAAAACAAAATTTATTATACTCACAGGTTTTAGAAAGAGGGTCATTATATGCCACACAAGGTCACAGGGGAAATGCCAAGTTTTGGTCAGGTAGCAGAAGACAGTAACAAGGAGAAAGGATAGACCAGAACTTTTTCTCTGTCTCACTTTTGTTGCCCAAGCTGGAGTGCAATGACGCAATCTCAGCTCACTGCAACCTCCGCCTCCCAGGTTCAAGCGATTCTCCTGCCTCAGACCCCTAAGTAATTGGGATTACAGGCATGTGCCACCACACCTGGCTTATTTTTCTGTATTTAGTAGAGACAGGGTTTCGCCATGTTTGTCAGGCTGTTCTCAAACTCCTGACCTCAGGTGATCCATGTGCTTCGGCCTCCCACAGTGTTGGGATTACAAAGATGAGCCACTGCGCCCAACCTAGGCCAGAACTTTTTTTTTTTTTGAGGCAGAGTCTCGCTCTGTCACCCAGGCTGGAGTGCAGTGGCACAATCTTGGCTCACTGCAACCTCCGCCTCTCAGATTTAAGCAATTCTCCTGCCTCAGCCTCCTGAGTAGCTGGGATTACAGGTGCACACCACCATGCCCGGCTAATTTTTTGTATTTTTAGTAGAGACAGGGTTTCGCCATGTTGGCCAGGCTGGTCTCAAACTCCTGACCTTGTGATCCGCCCGCCTAGGCCTCCCAAAGTGCTGGGATTACAGGCGTGAGCCACTGCGCCTGGCCTAGGCCAGAACTTTTGTTGGGGTTTCTAAGGGTAAGGCAAGGCAGGGCAAAGAGTTTAGGGTTGGCTAGTTTGAATAACTCCTGCAGGCTCTAAACTTTAGGGATGGTCCCTAATTGCCTGCGATGATTAAGGCAAAAGAATATTGCTTCTTGTGATGTACGGGCCAGATAGGGGAGGTATAGCGCTGGACTGGTCAGTTTATGTATCAGAGGAATGTTTTGGCTGGGTGTGGTGGCTCATACCTATAATCCCAGCACTTTGAGAGGCCTAGGCAGGCAGATCACTTGAGGTCAGGAGTTTGAGACCAGCCTGGCCAATATGGTGAAACTCCAGTCTCTACTAAAAATACAAAAATTAGCGGGGTGTGGTGGCCTGTGCCTGTAGTCTCAGCTACTCAGGAGGCTGAAGCATGAGAATTGCTTGAACCCAGGAGGCGGAGGTTGCAGCGAGCCAAGATGGCACCACTGCACTCCAGCCTGTGTGACAGAGCAAGAGTCCATCTCAAAAAAAAAAAAAAAAAAAAAAAGTCCTTTGCTATCTCTAATTGGTTAGCATTGGAAGGGCAGTCTCTCCCAGCCAGAAAGGGTTTTATAAGATGTCAAAATACAGGCCAGGCGCGGTGGCTCACGCCTGTAATCCCAGCTCTTTGGGAGGCCGAGGCAGGCAGATCACCTGAGGTCAGGAGTTAAAGACCAGCCTGGCCAACATGGTGAAACCAAGTCTCTGCTAAAAAATACAAAAATTAGCCGGGTGTGTTGGCAGGCGCCTGCAATTCCAGCTTCTCAGCAGGCTGAGGCAGGGAGAATTGCTTGAACCCAGAGGAGGAGGTTGCAGTGAGCCAAGATCGTGCCACTGCACTCCAGCCTCAGAGACAGAGCAAGACTCCAACTCAAAAAAAAAAAAGAAAAGATGTCAAAATATGGCCTGGCACAGTGGCTCACGCCTGTAATCCCAGCACTTTGGGAGGCCGAGGTGGGCGGATCACGAGGATCAGAAGATCCAGAACATCCTGGCTAACACGATGAAAACCTGTCTCTACTAAAATTACAAAAAAAAATATGGGTGTGGTGGCACACACCTGTAGTCACAGCTACTTGGGAGGCTGAGGTAGGAGAATCACTTGAACCTGGGAGGTGGAGGTTGCAGTGAGCTGAGATCGTGCCACTGCACTCCAGCCTGGATGACAGAGTGAGACTTTGTCTCAAAAAAAAAAAAGTCAAAATATTATCATCTACAGAAAATATATATATAAATTAATGAGTATAAAGGGGAATACGAACTAGCCCAGAATCCCAGAAATGGACTCTCCTCTTCTTTTTTAGTACCTTCAAAATATTTGAGTTCCTTCTTTCTTAGCCCTAAATCTTGTCCCTGAGATTTTTTGCTACCTCTCTGGATCAATCTTTCACCTTTAATCACAACCAAGAAGGAATATGGTATCAAAACTGCTTAGCTTTTTTTTTTTTTTTTTTTGAGACAGAGTCTTGCTGTCGCCCAGGCTGGAGTGCAGTGGCATGATCTCGGCTCACTGCAGGCTCCGCCCCCCGGGGTTCACGCCATTCTTCTGCCTCAGCCTCCCGAGTAGCTGGGACTACAGGCGCCCGCCATCTCGCCCGGCTAATTTTTTGTATTTTTAGTAGAGACGGGGTTTTACTGTGTTAGCCAGGATGGTCTCGATCTCCTGACTTCGTGATCTGCCCGCCTCAGCCTCCCAAAGTGCTGGGATTACAGGCGTGAGCCACCGCGCCCGGCCAAAACTGCTTAGCTTTTAAAGGTATCATTTCATGAATATATAATATCAAGATGTATATGAATCACATGTATATGAAGAAAGGGTCAAAAACAATTAGATCCAGGCACAGCAGCATGCACCTACTCAGGAGGCTGAGGTGGGAGGATTGCTTGAGCCCAGGAGTTTGAGGCCAGCCTGGGTAACATAGGAAGACCATATAAATTTATAATATGCAATATAAATACGAGCATATTGGCATATTTTGGATGATCTAGATTAACGCTTTTTTGAGTGGTCTTCAGTTCACATTCAAATTTACAACTGAACTGATGTCACATTATACTCTAAAGTTAGAGCATTTAATTTTTTTTTTTTTTTTTTGAGATGGAGTCTTGCTCTGTCGCCCAGGCTGGAGTGCAATGGCGCGATCTCAGCTCACTGCAACCTCCACCTCCCAGGTTCAAGCAATTCTCCTGCCTCAGCCTCCCAAGTAGCTGGGATTACAGGCGCCTGCCTCCACCCCCACCTAATTTTTGTATTTTTAGTAGAGGCAGGGTTTCACCATATTGGCCAGGCTGGTGTCGAACTCCTGACCTCAGGTGATCCGGCTGCTTCGGCCTTCCAAAGTGCTGGGGTTACAAGTGTGAGCCACCATGCCCACCCACATTTAACCTTTAAGGCAATGTCTCCCAGGCTGGCAACATTCCCAGAGATCTATAATTACATGCCTCAGGGTTCATAATTTCTTTTTTTTTTTGAGATGGAGTTTTGCACTGTCACCCAGACTGGAGTGCAGTGGCACAATCTCAGCTCACTGCAACTTCTGCCTCTCAGGTTCATGTGATTCTCCTGCCTCAGCCTCCCAAGTAGCTGGAATTACAGGCATGTGCCACCATGCCCTGCTAATTTTGTAGTTTTAGTAGAGACAGGGTTTCTTTCTTTCTTTTTTTTTTTTCTGAGACAAAGTCTCACTCTGTTGCCAAGGCTGGAGTGCAATGGCATGATCTCAGCTCACTGCAACCTCTGCCTCCTGGGTTGAAGCGATTCTCCTGCCCCAACCTCCCAAGTAGCTGGGATTACAGGTGTGCACCACCACGCCCAGGTAATTTTTGTATTTTTAGTAGAGACGGGGTTTCACCACGTTGGTCAAGCTGATCTCGAACTCCTGACCTCGTGATCCGCCCGCCTCAGCCTCCCAAAGTGCTGGGATTACAGGCGTGAACCACCGTGCCCAGCCAGACGGGGTTTCACCATACTGGTCAAGCTGGTCTTGAACTCTTGACCTTAGGTGATCCACCCACCTCAGTCTCTTAAAGTGCTGGGATTACAGGTGTGAGCCACCATGCCCACCATACAAACCCTTTTTTCATGTGGACTAACACCTCAAGTACATGTTCAGGAGCTGGCTCTATTACCATGTCTGATTAGCCAGATTTTTGCAGCTCATACTTTAAAGACAGACTCAGCATTATCAATCGATCTATGAATACAGTATTGCATTTTGGGTTTTTTTTTTTTTTAAACAGAGTCTCGCTCTGTCGCCCAGGCTGGGGTGCAGTGGCGCGATCTCGGCTCACTGCAAGCTCTGCCTTCTGGGTTCATGCCATTCTCCTGCCTCAGCCTCCCGAATAGCTGGGACTACAGGCGCCCGCCACCATGCCCAGCTAATTTTTTGTATTTTTTTAGTAGAGATGGGGTTTCAGCATGTTAGCCAGGCTGGTCTCGATCTCCTGACCTCGTGATCTACCCGCCTCGGCCTCCCAAATTGCTGGGATTACAGGCGTGAGCCACCGTGCCCGGCCTTTTTTTTTTTTAAATTTTTTTCTTTCTCCCTTCTAGTCAAAGCATGAAACCTTTACGTCATTGGAAATATACTGTAGTGACTTTGAGGGGAATAGGATGGCGAGGGGATAATCTTCATACTCTTCCTCTTTTTTCACCTCTTTCCATGATCCCCCTTAGTATCTATCTCCCCTCTCTGTAACATCATTGCTCTCCCAGTGCCTTACTTTTTCCTTGAGTCATTGTGTGTGTGTGTGTGTGTGTGTGTGTGTGTGTTTATGTAGTATTTTTAGTAGAGACAGGGTTTCGCCATGTTGGCCAGGCTGGTCTCGAACTATTGACTTCAAGTGATCCGCCTGCCTCGGCCTCCCAAAGTGCTGGGATTACGGGCGTGAGCCACTGTGCCCAGCCTCGAGTTATATTTTCTTTTCCACTTTTTTTCTTGTCTGTTTTTTTCCCATTTATTTTCAGGCCACCTCCTATTTTTTGTGAACACAATTAGATGTGGCTTCCATTCCATATTTAGTGTGTGTGTATGGACACTTAATAAACAGCAGTCTTTTGTTGAATAATATACAACATTTATGGATAACTCAGCACTTTACGTTCAATTCCTCTTATCCTTAAAGCAACCTTGAAGAGTAGATGCTGTATGTCTGTCTTGCACATGAACTTAGCCTGAGAGGGAATAAGTAACTTGTGAAAGATCTCATAGGTAATACGTGGCAAAATTCATGCTCTTTAAACAATGTCACATTCTATTCTTAGGAAAAAACAAAGGCCAAAAAGAAAGAAAGAAAAAAAAGAAGCCGGGCACAGTGGCCCATGTCTGTGGTCCTGGCTATTTGGGAGGCTAAAGTGGAAGGATTGCTTGATCCCAGAAGTTCAAGACCAGCCTCAGCAACATAGCAAGACCTCATTTCTTAGAAGAAGGAGGAAGAGGAGGAGCAGAAGGAGAAGAAAGAAGAGGCTGAGTAATTTTTGTTGTTGTTGTTTTGTTCATTTGTTTGTTTTTTGAGACAGGGTCTTGCTCTGTTGCCCAGGCTGGAGTGCAGTGACACCATCTCAGCTCACTGCAACCAAAGCTGAGTAATTTTATATGCTCCCTCTACACTGCTTTGGTCAGAGATCTCATTTAGGTTCTTGGCAACCTGCAAGCCTAATTAACATCTTTCCACTCTCATGGCTTAACTTCAATCTAATATTTCAATGTTTTTATATTTAGTTGTCACCCTAAACTGAACCACTGTTTTCCCCCCAAAACCAGCATCCCCTCAAACTGCACCTTTTTCTGTTAATGGCTCCACCACATTTTGTTATGCAGAGTCAAAATCTTGGTGTTATTCATTCATTCAACAAATATTTAAATATTATTCAGCACATACAACTTTGCAAGGGATGCTGGAAAACACAATGGTAAGTTTAATGGAACTTCTGCCTTCATAAAGGCTTATATTCTATCAGGAAAGACAAACAAGTGTGGACCCAAACTAGTTTAGTGACAGTAGAGAAGATTTCCTGGAGAAAGTGATGGTCAAGAGGGGTGTGGAGAGGTGTGCTCCATGGGTAAAAGTGTAAGAGAAAGCATGGCTTTAGATGCACCCAAAGACATTGCTGAAGAGAGTTGTAGGAGAAATGGAGAGTTAAAGAGAGGCATACGTGAATCTGGATGATTAGCACGAAGGGTCTTGTAAATTATAAGGAATTTGGACTATCTGAAGAGCGTGAAGAAGCCATGATTAGTTTTATGTTTTTAAAGAATCTTTTTTTTTTTTTTGAGACGAAGTCTCGCTCTGTCGCCCAGGCTGCAGTGCAGTGGCGCGATCTCCACTCACTGCAAGCTCCGCCTCCTGGGTTCACGCCATTCTCCTGCCTCAGCCTCCCAAGTAGCTGGGACTACAGGCACCCGCCATCACGCCCGGCTATTTTTTTGTATTTTTAGTAGAGACGGGGTTTCACTGTGTTAGCTAGGATGGTCTTGATCTCCTGACCTCGTGATCCGCCCGCCTTGGCCTCCCAAAGTGCTGGGATTACAGGCATGAGCCACTGCGCCCGGCCCGAATCCTTTTTTTTTTTTTTTTGAGACGGAGTTGCTCTGTCACCCAGTCTGGAGTGCAGTGGCACCATCTCGGCTCACTGCAACCTCCGCCTCTGGGGTTCAAGCGATTCTCCTGCCTTAGCCTCTCAAGTAGCTGGGATTACAGGAGCACGCCACTACACCTGGCTAATTTTTGTATTTTTAGTAGAGACGGGTTTCACATGTTGGCCAGGCTGGTCTCGAACTTCTGGCCTCAAGTGATCCACCCCCCCACCCCACCCCCACCCGCCTTGGCCTCCCAAAGTGCTGGGATTACAAGTGTGAGCCACTATGCCCGGCCGAAAAGAATCAATTTTGTCATAGTTTGGAGAATTTCTCCTTCTCTCTCCATCCTTTGAATCCAATTTATTACCAAAATTGTCTAATTTGTCCTTTCATCTGGATTCCCATTGCCACCCTGCCTGGTACCACCTTACTCCCAGCTCTTCTCATCTCCTGCTTAGAGCAAGAGCTCTCTAACCAGTAGCAGTGCCCCAGGCTGGGCGCGGTGGCTCACGCCTGTAATCTCAACACTTTGGGAGGCTGAGGCGGGTAGATCACGAAGTCAGGAGTTCTAGACCAGCCTGGCCAACATGGTGAAACCCCGTCTCTACTAAAAATACAAAAATTAGCCAGGCGTGGAATCCTAGCTACTCGGGAGGCTGAGGCAGGAGAATCGCTTGAACCCAGGAGGTGGAGGTTGCAGTGAGCCAAGATAGCGCCACTGCACTGCAGCCTGGGCAACAAGAGCGAAACTCTGTCTTAAAAAAAAAAAAACAGTAGGCCAGGTGCGGTGGCTCACGCCTGTAATCCCAGCACTTTGGGAGGCCGAGGCAGGCGGATCAGGAGGTCAGGAGATGGAGACCATCCTGGCTAACACGGTGAAACCTCGTCTCTACTAAAAATACAAAAAATTAGCTGGGCATGGTGGTGGGCGCCTGTAGTCCCAGCTACTCGGGAGGCTGAGACAGGAGAACGGCGTGAACCCGGGAGGCGGAGCTTGCAGCCTGGGCGACAGAGCGAGACTCTGTCTCAAAAACAAACAAACAAACAAACAAAAAACAGCAACACAACAGTACCCCAGACTCTCTCCCTCCAATGTACACTGCATACAAAGACTAGACAAACGATGCCAAAGGTTACACCAGGACGACAATGAAGTCCAAGTTACTCATCTTGGCCCTTCTTTTTATCAAGCTAGCTAGTTAATATTACCACTTAGAATCATTCTCCGAGGCCAGCCAGCTTCCTCAAAAATCCTCCCCAAATGCAGTTCACATTCTTCCCTCACTCCTCCAAACCTTATAACATTATTCCCTGGATGGCATAATGCAATCCAGAGGCATCCTCTCTGAGAGTCTACATCCTTTCAATCCTCCAAGAAACAGCTCCTCCTCCCATCCTTGAGCTTTTCTCACCCAGAATAGGCTGTACCAAACATTTCTACATTTGTTTGTTTGTTTGTTTGTTTTGTTTTGTTCTTGAGACGGAGTCTCGCTGTCGCCCAGGCTTGAGTGCAGTGGCGCGATCTCGGCTCACTGCAGGCTCCGCCCCCCGGGGTTCACGCCTTTCTCCTGCCTCAGCCTCCCGAGTAGCTGGGAATACAGGCGCCCGCCACCACGCCCGGCTAATTTTTTTTTTTTTTTTTTTTTTTTTTGTATTTTTAGTAGAGACGGGGTTTCACTGTGTTAGCCAGGATGGTCTCGATCTCCTGATCACGTGATCCGCCCGCCTCCGCCTCCCAAAGTGCTGGGATTACAGGCGTGAGCCACCGTACCCGGCCACATTTCTACATTGTATTAACTCGAATTATATCACAGATCGAGGTCTTTGCTTTCAGAAGAGACTCACATTCTTCTCATATAGGCCTCGCAGGATCTGGCCAAGTACTTCCTAAGCTCGGAACAAATACTGGTCAACTTTAATTGAACCAAATCGGACGGGGTTTGCAGAGTCTGAGGGTGCAACGTTGGGGAGAGGGGAATGAAAACACTGGAGGACGGGCTGGAAACGTCGAGTCCGACACAAAAGAGGCGTCAGACAAAACGCCAAGAGGCTGGGGACTGGCAACGAAGGAAGAAGTGCCGCCAGGGGCAACCTGCCACCTCCGCAAGGCAGCGGAGTAGGACGGCAGCCGTTGGTGGGCGTGGTCGCGCCAGTCTCGCGGGAGCGGCCGTTGGGCGGGCCGTTGTCCCTGCGGGCGGGGCGAGTTGCTAAGGAAATGACTGCCCGCAGCGCCTGGCCCCTCCGCGCCTGCCGGGCGGGGTCTGGAGCGGCGCCGTTTCCGCTTCCGCTCCCTCTCAGCTCCCGTCCCGTTACCGCCTCCTGGCCGGCCTCGCGCCTTTCACCGGCACCTTGCGTCGGTCGCGCCGCGGGGCCTGCTCCTGTCGCGCGCACCCCCGGGGCTTCGGCTCCGGCACGGGTCGCGCCCAGCTTTCCTGCCCCTGAGGCCGCCGGCCAGCCGCCGCCATGGGTGCCTACCTCTCCCAGCCCAACACGGTGAAGTGCTCCGGGGACGGGGTCGGCGCCCCGCGCCTGCCGCTGCCGTACGGCTTCTCGGCCATGCAAGGCTGGCGCGTCTCCATGGAGGTGAGGAGGCAGGGGCCCATAGGCTGGCCGCTGCGGGGCGGGAATCTGACGGAGAAAGGGAACGGGGGATGGGGTCCTCCCCTGGGAAGGGTCCCAGTTGGGAGCCTGCGGCCGCAGCGGCCGTTTGCGGGGCGACAGAGACCGCGGGGTCGGGGCCGAGAGGGAGCTCCTGATGCTTGGGGACCGTGTGCCGGTGGCCAGTGGCGGCGAGGGCTCGGCCATGTGGGAAGAGGCACCTTCCGCCCACTGACCGCCCTCTCCCCGAGCTTTGGCGCCATCGTCTCGTGCCAACCTAGCCCTCCAGGCTCATCAACGGTGTGAGGTTTAGTGTGGGAGTAAAGACGCAAAGAGGGGCTATTTATTCATTTGTTTTTCAAGGGAGAGGTGAATAGATGTGAATAACTTTAAAATTTTTAATATTTAAAATATGTGATGTGGGAAGCCTCTTTTGGCTAGGAGTTTGACAGTGAAAGGAAGCCCGGGCAGAGTCTGTTTCACGTTCTGGTTGTCTGGCCTTGGGCTCCTGCATGTTAATTTCAGAGGCTGGACCCAACCTCCAGGAGTTGTCACTCATTTGCACTCTTTTCAGGGCCTTTTACTAACTTTGGAAAACTTGAATTATATCAGTCCCTAGATTTTCCTTTTTATTATGCTTGGTTTACTTTCTCTCTTAGGATTTCTCTAAAACTTAATCAGTAATTGTCATTTGTCTGTAATTGTTGTAGTTTATCGTTTCTTTGCTTGTAAGTCATTTCATCAATTTTTTTCATCACAACCTACCTGCAAAGAGCTTTTCTAGAAAATTTTACTCTGGACAAAAGCGGAAAAGAAAAATATGGGGGGGAAAGTAGTATTAGGTAAAACTTGATGTGAAACCACAAAAGAGAAGAGGGAAAACTGCTGTAGGTAGGAAAGGGAGGAAGACGGGTTAACCGTGTCTTTGTGAAGAGCATTCTGAAGTCTAGGCAAAAGGGCCAGGGAAATACTCTGTCTGGTATTAAGGGTTTATCCACCTACCGGGTGGGCTTCAGGTAACAGCGAAATACTGTCTCCCTTGGGAATTGTTTCAAATCCCTCGCTCCTCCCTGTGGTTAGCTTTGGAATGACACTATGAACTTAAATGTTTTGTTTTGCGATTCAAATTTTATACTCATAACTGACCTTAATAACAATTTTATAATTAGGTATAAAATTTCGAGATTGGAGTGGATCCTATAGTTCATCTCATCTGCTTTGGCTCCCTCTTTATTTTTTTTTTTTTGAGACGGAATTTCGCTCTTGTTGCCCAGGCTGGAATGCAATGGCGTGATCTCGGCTCACTGCAACCTCCGCCTCCCAGGTTCAAGCAATTCTTCTGCCTCAGTCTCCCCAGTAGTTGGGATTACAGGCATGTGCCACCGTGCCCGGCTTATTTTGTATTTTTAGTAGAGACAGGGTTTCTTCATGTGGATCAGGCTGGTGTTGAACTCCTGACTTAGGTGATCTGTCCGCCTCGGTCTCCCAAAGTGCTGGGATTACAGGCATGAACCACCACACCCTGCGGCTCCCACATTTTATAGCTAAGAAATTGAGGCCCAGAAAGGTTAGGACACTGTTTTGGTGGAAAGAATTTGTAGGATCAGATCGTTGAAGACACTAGACATTGTTAATCATGTATGTCAAACTGAAGCATAGCGTTCATACTTCACCACCATACACAGTATAACTATTTGGTAGATGTAATTGTCTATTAGAAATATCTAGGCCCAGGCCGGGCGCGGTGGCTCATGCCTGTAATCCCAGCACTTTGGGAGGCCGAGACGGGCGGATCACGAGGTCAGGAGATCGAGACCATCCTGGCTAACACGGTGAAACCCCGTCTCTACTAAAAATACAAAAAATTAGCCAGGCGCGGTGGCAGGCGCCTGTATTCCCAGCTACTCGGGAGGCTGAGGCAGGAGAATGGTGTGAACCCGGGAGGCGGGGCGTGCAGTGAGCCGAGATTGCGCCACTGCACTCCAGCCTGGGCGACAGAGCGAGACTCCATCTCAAAAAAAAAAAAAAGAAAGAAATATCTAGGCCAGGCACAGTGGCTCACGTCTGTAATCCCAGCATTTTGGGAGGCCCAGGCGGGCAGATCACCTGAGCTCAGGAGTTCGAGACCAGCCTGGGCAACATGGCAAAAACCCTGTCTCTACAAAAAATACAAAAAAATCAGCTGGGCGTGGTGGCACCCACCTGTAGTCCCAGTTACTTGGGAGGCTGAGATAGAAAATCACTTTGAGCCTGAGAGGCAGAGGCAGAGGCTTCATTGAGCCAAGATCGCCCCGCTGCACTCCAATCTGGGCGACAGAGCAAGACGCTGTCTCAAAAAATAAATGAATAGGCCTGGCTCAGTGGCTCACGCCTGTAATCCTAGCACTTTAGGAGGCTGAGGCGGGCGGATTGCCTGAGCTCAGGAGTTCGAGACCAGCCTGGACAACATGACGAAACCCCGTCTTTACTAAAATACAAAGAATTAGCCGAATGTGGTGATGCGTGCCTATAATCCTAGCTACTTGGAAGGCTGAGGCAGGAGAATCGCTTGAACCCCGGAGGCGGAGGTTGCAGTGAGCCAAGATCATGCCACTGTACTCCAGCCTGGGTGACAGAGTGAGGCTCTGTCTCAAAAAAAAAAGAATAAATAAATAAATCTGGATATAGTTTCATAGGAAAGTCTTTTTGTAAAGTAGGTAGTCAAGAAGTTCCATTTCCATGGCATTTTCTGTTAACGTTGTGAGATTTGAGGTGAATATTCCATCTCGCAGTAAAACTTTTCTTCCAGGTTTCTCATTTAATATTTTTCACTTCTCTGCTGTTGTTTTTTCATTTCTTTTGTACCCTTCTTTCCACTTTTATTTACGGATTGAGTTGCTTGGCTACTCAGTGTTTCATGTTGGTTTGCTCAGTGATTCCATACTATTTGCTGCTTCTCTGTAGGGCATTTCCCTTTATTTTTGGTTTCTCCTCAATTAGAAAATGATTTTTTTGTCAGGGACGGTTTAGTGTGTAGAGATCTTACTAGACTATTCCTTACATCCTAATCTTCCTCCTGAGAGATAACTGCTTAGAGTATTAAAATCTTGCTAATGTGCTGTTTCTGAAGTTGCCCTTGTTTGAATAAATATGCCTAATCAATAGTTAAATATGCCTAATCAAATCCTCTTGAAGAGTATTGTTTGGGATCCTATTCTGCTTCATTGATAGTTTTCCTTCTGGCTTGTTTTTCTCTTCAAAGTGTAGCATAGTTTCTTTGCTATTGCAAGAAAATAACTGTGAGTTCTAGCCTCTTCCCTGAATCTTATCTTTCCAGAAAATATAAAGTACTCCCATTCCTCTGAAGCTTTAGGGCTTAATCCAAAAATTAATAAAGTTTATTTACCCTATTTGCTGGGTCCTAATGCTTCACTTGAGGTAAGGTTATCATACCACTAAAGGTTGTTGACATCCTGACTGATGGATAGATTTAGCCGTAGAGAGGACTCTTGAGACAGAAATGGCAGTCATCAATAGCTGGCATTTTTACTTTCTGCCTGTTTCCAGCTTCTCTTCCTGTGTGACCAGGGTGTTGTTGTTGTGTGTTTTGTTTTGTTTTTGAGACGGAGTTTCTATCTTGTTGTCCAGGCTCAAGTACAATGGCATGATCTCGGCTCACTGCAACCTCTGCCTCCCGGGTTCAAGCGATTCTTCTGCCTCAGCCTCCTGAGTAGCTGGGATTACAGGCATGCACCACCACGCCTGGCTAATTTTGTATTTTTAGTAGAGACGGGGTTTCTCCATGTTGGTCAGGCTGGTCTTGAACTTCTGACCTCAGGTGAGCGGCCCGCCTCCACCTCCCAAAATGCTGTGAGCCACCAAGCCCAGCAATCAGGGTGTTTTGAGAAAAGATAATCAAAATACCACAGGCCAGTTGAGGCGGCTTACGCCTGTAATCCTAGCACTTTGGGAGGCCGAGGGGGACAGATCACCTGAGGTCAGTTCAAGACCAGCCTAGCCAACATGGTGAAACCCCGTCTCTACTAAAAATACAAAAATTAGCCAGAGGCCAGAGAATTGCTTGAATAGGAAGGCCAGTGAGCCGAGATCTCACCGCTGCACTCCAGCCAGGGTGACAGACTCCGTCTCAAAAAACAAACAAAAAAAACACCACAGTTGATGTTCCCCTCCCTCCTTCTTTCTCCATGAAAAAAGTGGATGAGGTATGTACTTTGGGATTAAGAGGTAGGCACTGGGCACGGTGGCTCATGCCTGTAATCCCAGCACTTTGGGAGGCCGAGGTGGGCAGATCACGAGGTCAAGAGATCGAGATCATTCTGGCCAATATGGTGAAACCCTGTCTCTTCTAAAATACAAGAATTAGCTGGGCATGGTGTCGCGTGCCTGTAGTCCCAGCTATTCCAGAGGCTGAGGCAGGAGAATCGCTTGAACCTGGGAGGCAGAGGTTGCAGTGAGCCGAGATCGCACCACTGCACTCCAGCCTGGGCGACAGGGCAAGACTCCATCTTAAAAAAAAAAAAAAAAGAGGTAGGTTGTGGAGGGTTGCCTGAGAAATATATAAGGTAAGGCCATTGAGTTTTTGTTGGCTAAATAAGAAGTCAAATCTGAAAATAGATTCAGTTGATGTAGTCTTCTTTTTTTTTTTTTTGAGACGGAGTCTTGCACTATTGCCTGGGCTAGAGTATAATGGCATGATCTTGGCTCACTGAAACCTCTGCCTCCTGAGTTCAAGCGATTCTCCTGCCTCAGCTTCCCAAGTAGCTGGGATTGCAGGCGCCTGCCACCATGCCCGGCTAATTTTTTGTACTTTTAATAAAGACAGGGTTTCACTATGTTGGCCGGGCTGGTCTCCGACTCCTGACCTCTTGATCAGCCCGCCTCGGCCTCCCAAAGTGCTGGCATTACAGGCGTGAGCCACCATGCCTGGCCCATCAGTTGATGTAGTCTTAAGGGGACAAGAGTACATTTAACATTTGGTTGTGAGGTTCTCTGGAAGTGACAAAACTGCTTTCTATGGAGAGATAGGAATTATTTTTTTTTTTTTGAAACGGAGTCTCGCATTGTCACCTGGGCTGGAGTGCAGTGGCTTGATCTTGGTTCACTGAAACCTCCGCCTCCTGGGTTCAAGTGATTCTCCTGCCTCCGCCTTCCAAATAGCTGGGATTACAGGAGTCTACCACCAGGCCAGCTAATTTTTTTTTTTGTATTTTTAGTGGAGACGGGATTTCGCTATGTTGGCCAGGCTGGTCTCAAGACTCCTGACCTTGTGATCTGCCTGCCTCGGCCTCCCAAAGTGCTGGGATTACAGATGTGAGCCACCGTGCCCGGCCAGAAATTTTTTGTCCTATAAATCATATTTTCCTTTTATTAAAGGCAGTGTCAATATCTACAGTATAATTTTGAGTAGGCTGGCTATTTATTGCTGTGTAGAAGCTGGCTTATTAATGGTCAAGGGGTCGTCTGGAATTAACTATAAAGATAGTATTGAGCAGAAAATTCTTAAAATACCTGCATATTAGTTTCAGTCATTAAATTAATGGAAAAATATAAAAAGAAGTATCACAAGTATGCTATGGAGTTCTACCTTAGGGCATTGAAGTTTGAAAAGCATTTATTTTCTTATCTTCAGATTAGCATCTCATATCAATAGCTAATAGCTTAAAGCGCTTTTTACTTACTAAACCAGGTTAGAATTTCTCTCTTTTTTTTTTAGACGGAGTCTCACTCTGTCACCCAGGCTGGAGTGCAGTGGTGTGATCTCGGCTCACTGGCCTTCCTGTTCAAGTGATTCTCCGGCCTCAGCCTCCTGAGTAGCTGGGATTACAGGCATGTGCCACGACACTTGGCTTATTTTTTGTATTTTTAGTAGAGATGGGGTTTCTCCATGTTGGTCAGGCTGGTCTGGAACTCCTGACCTCAGGTGATCCGCTGGCCTCCGCCTCCCAAAGTGCTGGGATTACAGGCATGAGCTACCTCACCTTGCCAGAATTTCTTTGTCTAGAATGTGGTTAAGCAACTTTTATAAAAACGCATTATTTGCATTTGATTAGCATGCAGTACCCATTCACAGTTCAAAGCTAGTATAGAATTATATCACATGTATGCCCATGAGCATGGAGAAACTATTTTCTTTTTCTTTTGTTTTTTTAAGTTGGAGTTTTGCTCTTGTTGTCCAGGCTGGAGTGCAATGATGCGATCTCGGCTCACTGCAGCTTCCGCCTCCTGGGTCCTAGCAATTCGCCTACCCCAGCCTCCCAAGTAGCTGGGATTACAGGCACTTGCCACCATGCCTGGCTAACTTTTTTGTATTTTTAGTAGAGAAGGGGTTTTGCCATGCAGGCCAGTCTGGTCTTGAACTTCTGGCCTCAAGTGATCTGCCCGCCTCAGCCTCCCAAAGTGCTGGGATTACAGGCATGAGCCACCGTGCCTGGCCTTTTTATTTTTAAAATTATTTATGTATGTATTTTGAAACAAGATCTCACTCTTGCCCATGCTTGAGTGGTAAGGAGTATAGGATTTCTTGTGCTGGTTCCTTCACATCCTCACTACACTTATCTACCTTTACAGTGGCTCGATCATAGCTCACTGCATAGCCTCCTGGGCTCAAGGGGTTTTCCAGCCTCAGCCTACTATAGGCACATGCCACCATGACTGGCTAATTTTTTTTTTTAGAGATAGGGCCTTGCAATGTTGCCCAGGCTGAGGAATTTTATTTATGTTTGTTTATTTTATTTTATTTTTATTTTATTTTATTTTATTTATTTATTTATTTATTGAGACGGAGTCTCACACTGTCACCCAGGCTGGAGTGCAGTGGCGTGATCTCAGCTCACTGCAAGCTCTGCCTCCCGGGTTCATGCCATTTTCCTGCCTCAGCCTCCCGTGTAGCTGGGACTACAGGCGCCCGCCACCACGCCCGGCTAATTTTTTGTGTGTGTTTTTAGTAGAGGCAGGGTTTCACCATGTTAGCCAGGATGGTCTCGATTCCTGACCTCGTGATCCGCCCACATCGGCCTCCCAAAGTGCTGGGATTAACAGGCGTGAGCCAGTGTGCCTGGCCTGTTTGTTTATTTTATTTTTTAGGGTCAGGGTCTCCCTCTGTTCCTCACGCTGGAGTGCAGTGGCACGATCATAGCTCACTTGCAGTCTTGACCTCCTGGATTCAAGCAATCCTGCCTCAGCCTCCTGAGTAACTAGAACTACAGGCACATGACACCATGCCCAGCTAATTTTTTATTTTAGTAGAGACAGGGTCTCACTATGTTGCCCAGGCGGGTCTCAAGTGATTCTCTGGCCTTGGCCTCCCAAAGTGCTGGGATTACAGGTGTGAGCCACCATGCCTGGTCTAGAAATTATTTTATATTTTATACCATTCCCTTATAAGTTCTCAAGCAACTGGAAAATACAATCAGAACTTATTCCTCAAGATTTCAAGGATATTTTACACAAAGTTCTATTGTCTGATTCCTTAGCAGTTGTTACTACTGTTTCCCTACCTCTAATCTTCTATTGGGTTATTAGTCTTAGAATTGAATTTTGAGAGGTAAGGGCTTGAATTTGAGCATAGAAATTTATACAGGTCTGATCAGTAGTTCTTGACATTGTATTATCTGGAAACACAAATCTTTAGAACTGAACTTAAGATGTTTAATGAGATTTTGTAGACAGAGTATGATTTCAGTGTAGTTGTTTTTTTTTCTAGATCTAGTTCAGAGATGAAGTATATCAACTTTTTTTTCCTTTTTGACCCAATGCTAGCAGAAAAACACCTTTTAATCATATTTAGTATTTGAAAATGTGGGCCGGGCGCGGTGGCTCACGCTTGTAATCCCAGCACTTTGGGAGGCCGAGGCGGGCGGATCATGAGGTCAGGAGATCGAGACCACGGTGAAACCCCGTCTCTACTAAACATACAAAAAAAATTAGCCGGGCGTGGTGGCGGGCGCCTGTAGTCCCAGCTACTCGGAGAGGCTGAGGCAGGAGAATGGCGTGAACCCGGGAAGCGGAGCTTGCAGTGAGCCGAGATTGCGCCACTGCACTCCAGCTGGGCGACAGAGCGAGACTCCGTCTCAAAAAAAAAAAAAAAAGAAAATGTGTATGCAGGTTCCTTTTTAATCAGCTTTGATTGAGATAGAGTTCATATACTGTATGGTTCATACCATATATGGTTCATATACCATACAGTATATGAGCTCACTTTAAGAGTATAATTGAGTGGGTTTAAGGGTGCAATTCAGTCATTTTAAGGGTATAATTCAGTGGCTTTTAGTATGTTCTTTTTTTTTTCTTTTTTTCTTTTTTCGAGACAGGGTCTTGCTGTGTTACTCAGGCTGGAGTGCAGTGACGCAGCCTCAGCTCACTGCAACCTTCACCTCCCAGGTTCAAGCGAATTCTCCTGCCTCAGCATCCTGAGTAGCTGGAACTACAGGCACACGCCACCACACCAAGCTAATTTTTATATTTTCAGTAGAAACAGGGTTTCACCATGTTGCCCAGGCTGGTCTCAAACTCCTGGCCTCAAGTGATCTGCCTGCCTCAGCCTCCCAAAGTACTGGGATTACAGGCATGAGCCACCATGCCTGCCTGTTTTGTAGTGTATTCAAACAGAGTCGTACCAGCTGTCACCACAATCAGTTTTAGAACCCCAAAAAGAAACTCTGTACTCTTTACCAGTCACTCCCTATCTTCCTTCCACTAACCCCTGGCATCCACTAATTTACATGACCTCTATGAATTTGCCTATTCTGAACATTTTATAAATGGAATTCTAAATACACTACCTTTTATATCTGGATGCTTTTACTAAGCATGTGCATTTTTGAAATTGACTTTGAAGCCTGTTGGCCCCTGGAAGAGTAAATTACTCTCCACCCCACTCTACCCTCAGCTTTGCCTGTAAGTTTTTTTAAAAAAATCACACATGCATTGTTGTAGTAGATTTAAGGATAAGTATTTTGCTGACCCAGGGTTCTTTTGCTTCTTTCTAGATCATTGCCTTGCAGGTTTTATTTTATAGAGCTTAATAGAATCAGAATTCTCTTTAAAACTCCAGTCTCATATCCAGTTATCACTCACCATCTCTTTGTTTGCAGCAATAGCCAGGCCTGGCCTAGAGGGACTTGATCTCCACTTTTGGTTTTTAGACTTTTCTTTGGCTTTTATCACCTGCTGTGTATCCTTGACCTCATACTGCTGGACTCCTTTGGATGGATACCAGCAGGATGGTTCATGCTCCAGTGGTCACTTTTTAAAATTCTCTCCTTCTGTTCAGATAGACAGAGCTCAGGCAGATCACCAAGTCTGTTGCCTGTGTAACCAGGAAAGAGATGCTAGTTTTCTTTTAGGCACTCCCATTTGCTTCTGTTGGAACCTTCCTCACTTAGTTGATGGAAGGGAAGCAAAAGACCCAGTACTCCATCCCAAATTAATGACTTAACAATTCTTGAATTTTCTCTTATCTCCTAGTTAACTCTTTTTCTTATCTCCAGGAGGTCAATTTTAATTATTGTTATTTATTCATTTATTTTCATGGAGACGGGGTCTTACTATGTTGTCCAGGCTGGTCTTGAACCCCTGGCCTCAAGGAATCTTTTCACCTCAGCCTCCCAAAGTGCTGGAGTTACAGGCATGAGTCACCATACCCGGCCTGATATTTTTCGGTTGATGTATCATAGTTGTGCCTAAGCATAATTTTTTAATTTTAATTTTAATTTTTAATTTTTGGAGATAGGGTCTCCCTCTGTCACCCAGGCTGGAGTGCAGTGATGCGATCTCAGCTCACTGCAACCTCCACCTTCTGGGTTAAAGCGATTTTCCTGCCTCAGCCTCCCGAGTAGCTGGGACTACAAGTACCCACCATCACACCCGGCTAATTTTTTTTGTGTGTATTTTAGTAGAGATGAGGTTTCGCTATGTTGCCCAGGGCAGTCTCGAGCTCCTGAGCTCAGGCAATCCGCCCACCTCGGCCTCCCAAAGTGCTGGGATTACAGGCGTGAGCCACCACGCCTGGCCAAGCATAATATTTTTAAGTGTCATCAATGTTGTGTCATGAATCAATCAGTATTTCATTCTTTTTTATGGTTGAATAATATTCCATGGTATGGATATATCACATTTTGTTTATCCATTCATTAGTTGATAGACATTTTGGGTTTCCACGTTTTTTTTGTTTTTGTTTTTGTTTTTGCTATTAGAAATAGTGGTACTATGTACACATTTTTGTGTGGAAATATGTCCTCATATCTCTTGGTTATATACCAAAGAGTGGAATTGCTGGGTCATATGGTAACTATGTGTTTAACGTTTTGAGAAACTGCTAAACTCTTTACCAAAGTGGCTGTACCGTTTTACATTCCTGCCAGCAATATATGAGGATGCCAGTTCCTTCACATCTTCACTACACTTATCCACCTTTTTTATAATGACTAATAGTGGGTGTGAGATGGTATCTCATTGTAGTTTTGATTTGTATTTCTCTGATGGCTAAATGGCTAATGATGTTTGAATTTTTTGTTTGAGACAGAATCTCACTCTGTCCAGGTTCAAGCGATTCTCCTGCCTCAGCCTCCCTAGCAGCTGGGATTACACACACCCAGCTAATTTTTTGTATTTCTAGTAGAGACAGGGCATTACCATGTTGTTCAGGCTGGTGTCGAGCTCCTGACCTCAAAGGATCCGCCTCCCTGGGCCTCCCAAAATGCTGGATTACAGGCTACAGCCACCATGCCAGGCCTTATGTTTGAACATCTTTTATGTGCTTATTGGCCATTTGTGTATCTTCTTTGGAGAAATGTCTATTCAAAGCCTTTGTCCATTTTTAATTGGATTGTCTTTTTGTCTTTTGATGTGTAAGAGTTCTTTGTATGTTTTGAATACAAGTTTGTTAGATATATGATTTGCAAATATTTTCTCTAATTTTTGTGGACTTTTGCTTTCTTTTTTTGTTTTGTTTTTGTTGTTGTTGTTGTTGTTGGGTTTTTTTTGGTCGGGGGACAGTCTTGCTCTGACCACCCAGGTTGGAATGGAGTGGCGCGATCTTGGTTCACTGCAACCTCTGCCTCCTGGGTTCAAGATATCCTGCTTCAGCCTCCCGAGTAGCTGGGACCCAGGTGTGTGCCACCACTCCCAGATAATTTTTTATTTTTAGTAGAGACCGGGTTTCACCGTGTTGGCCAGGCTGGTCTTGAACTACTGACCTCAGGTGATCTGCCTGCCTCAGCCTCCGAAAGTGCTGGGATTACAGTCATGAGCCACTGCACCCTGCTTTTTTTTTTTTTTTTTTTGCTTCCTTGCTTTCTTTCTTTCTTTTTTTTTTTGAGACGGAGTCTTGCTCTGTTGCCAGGCTGGAGTGCAGTGGCATGATCTCAGCTCACTGCAACCTCTGCCTCCCAGGTTCAAGCCATTCTCCTGCCTCAGCCTCCCAAGTAGCTAGGACTACAGGCACGCACCACCATGCGCAGCTAATTTTTGTATTTTTAGTAGAGACGAGGTTTCACCATGTTGGCCAGGATGGTCTCGATCTCTTGACCTCGTGATCCGCCCGCCTGGGCCTCCCAAAGTGCTAGGATTACAGACGTGAGCCACCGCATTCAGCTTCTTTTGCTTTCTTGATGGTGTCTTTTAAACAAAAGTTTTTACTTTTGATAAAGTCCAATTTGTCTATTTTGTTTGTTTGTTTTTGTTAAGAAGCTTTGCCTAACCCAAAGTCACAACAGTTTTCTCTTAGGTTTTCTTTTAAGAGTTTTATAGTTTTAGCTGTTTCTGTGATCTATTTTGAGTGAATTTTTGTGAATGTTATGAGGGAGTGATCCAACTTCATTCTTTGTGTGTGGATATCAAGTTGTCTCAGCACTATTTGTTTAAACCACTGTTCTTTTCCCCCATTGAATTATCTTGGTATCATTGTCAGAGATAAATTGACCGTAAATGTGAGGGTTTTATTTCTGAACTCTCAAGTCCATTTCATTGGTCTACATATCCCTATGCCAGTAATACACTATCTTGGTTACTGTAGCCTTTTAGTACGTTTTGAAATGTTTTTCAAATTTGTTTTTCATCTAAATTTTAGGATTAATTTGTCAATTTCTGCACAAAGGCACCTGGGTTTCTGTAGGGGTTATGCAGAATCTGTAGATCAGTTGGGGGAGTATTACAGGCGTGAGCCACCACACCCGGCCGACTGAGTTTTTCATAGATGTACTCTATCAGGTTTAGGAAGTTCCCTTTTATTCCTAGGTTGTTGAGTCTATTTTATATTACTTTTTTAGAGACAGTCTTGCTCTGTCACTCAGGCTGTAGCACAGTGGCTCAATCATAGCTCACTGCAGCCTTGAACTCCTAGGTTCAAGAGATCCACCTGCCTCAGCCTTCTTAGTAGCTTCTTAGTAGCTTACATGCATGCACCACCATACTGGGCTAATTTTTTAATTTTTTTTTTATAGAAACAGGGTCTTACTATGTTGCCCAGACTGGCATTGAGTCTTTTTATCATTAATGAGCACTGGATTTTGTCAAGTGCCTTTTATAATACCTATTGAGATGATCATAGGGTTTTGTTCTTTAGTCTCCCGATATGCTATATTGCATTAAGTGATTTTTTTGAATGTTAAACCAACCTTGCATTTTTTTGGTGTATGAGTCTTATTTGATCAATGTGTATTATCCTTTTATATGGTGCTGGATTTAGTTTCCTACTATTTTGTTGAGGATTTTTGTGTCTATATTCATAAGAGATATTGATCTGTAGTTTCTTGTAATGTCTTTGTCTGGTTTTGGAATCAGGGTAATGCTGGCCTCATAGAATGAAATGGGAAGTGTTGCCTTCTTTTCTATGTGATGGGAGAGTTTGTGAATCATTGGTATTAATTTTTCTGTAAATGTTTGGTAGAATTCACAAATAAAGCCATCTGAGCCTGGGCTCTTCTTTGTGGAAAGTTTTTGGCTTTTTTTTTTCTTTAAAAATTTTCATTGTGGCTGGGTGTGGTCGCTCACACTTGTAATCCCAGCACTTTGGGAGGCCAAGATGGGTGAATCACCTGAGGTCGGGAGTTCGAGGCCAGCCTGACCAACATGGAGAAACCCCATCTCTACTAAAAATACAAAATTAGCTGGGCATGGTGGTGCATGCCTGTAATCTCAGCTACTCGGGAGGCTGAGGAGGGAGAATCACTTGAACCAGGGAGGCAGAAGTTGTGGTGAGCCTAGATCGTGCCATTGTACTCCAGCCTGGGCAACAAGAGCAAAACTGTTTCAAGGGAAACAAAAAAAGTTTTCATAAAAATTACCATCTTAGTAATTTCTTTTCTTTTCTTTTCTTTTCTTTTCTTTTCTTTTCTTTTCTTTTTTCTTTTCTTTTCTTTTCTTTTCTTTTCTTTTCTTTTCTTTTCTTTTTTTTTTTGGAGACAGAGTCTTGCTCTATCACCTATGCTGGAGTGCAGTGGTTGCAGTCTTGGCTCACTGCAACCTCCGCCACCTGGGCTCAAGAGATTCTCCTGCCTCAGCCTCCTGAGTAGCTGGGATTACAGGCATGCACCACCATGCCCAGTTAATTTTTGTATTTTTAGTAGAGACGGGGGTTTCTCCATGTTGACCAGGCTGGTCTCTAACTCCTCACCTCAAGTGATCTGCCTGCCTCGGCCTCCCAAAGTGCTGGGATTACAGGCATGAGCCACCACGCCCAGCCTTAAAAATTTTTTTAATGCACAGTTGAGTAGTATTTAATACATTCACATTGTTGTGTACCCAGTTTCCAGAACTCTTCATCCTACAAAACTGAAACTCTATACCCATTAAATAAGTCCCCATTCTCTTTCCCCCAGCTCATGGCAAACAGCATTCTATTTTCAGTCTCTATGAATTTGATTAGTTTAGATACTTCATACTGTAAGTGGAATCATACAGTATTTTTCTTTTAGTGACTGCCTAATTTAAAAAAAAATTTTTTGAGACGGAGTCCTGCTCTGTCGTCCAGTCTGGAGTGCAGTGGTGCCATGTTGGCTCACTGCAACCTCCGCCTCCCAGGTTCAAGTGATTCTCCTGCCTCGGCCTCCCAAGTAACTGGGATTACAGGTGCTCGCCACAACACCCGGCTAATTTTTGTATTTTTAGGTAGAGACGGGGTTTCACCATGTTGGCCAAGCTGGTCTCGAACTCCTGACCTCAAATTATCCGCCTGCCTTGGCCTCCCAAAGTGCTGGGGTTACAGGTGTGAGCTACTGTGCCCAGCCTCCATGTTGTTTTTTACAACACATGTATCATTTACATTTCCACCAATAGCACACAAGAATTTCAGTTTCTCCACATCCTTGCTAGCAGTTGTTATTATCCGTTGTTTTTTTTTAATGGTTTCTTTTTTCTCTTTTTTTCTTTTTTTTTTTTTTTTTGAGACAGAGTCTTATTCTTGCTCATGCTGGAGTGCAGTGGTGCAGTGTGATAGCTCACTGCAGCCTCAACCTCTGGGCTCAAGCAGTCCTGCCACCTCAGCCTCCACAGAGGTGGGACTGCAGGTGTGCACCACCATGCATGGCTAATTTTAAAAATTTTTTTGTAGAGACAGAGTCTCACTGTGTTACCCAGGCTGGTCTTGAACTCCTGAGCACAAGTGATCCTTCCACCTCAGCCTCCCAAAATAATGAGATTAGAGACATGAGCCAACATGCCCAGCCAGTTTTGTTTGTTTTGTTTTGTGTTTTTGAGACAGAGTCTCACTCTGTTGCCCAGGCTGGAGTGCAGTGGCATGATCTCAGCTCACTGCAACCTCTGCCTCCCAGGTTCAAGTGATTCTCATGCCCCAGCCTCCTGAGAAGCTGGGATTACAGGTGCACCACCACACCCAGCTAATTTTTGTATTTTTAGTAGACATGGGGTTTTGCCATGTTGGCCAGGCTGGTCCTGAACTCCTGACCTCAAGTGATCTGCCCCCCGTCAGCCTCCCAAGGTGCTAGAATTAAGTTTTTCTTTTTTTTTTTTTGAGACAGAGTCTCACTCTGTCACCCAGGCTGGAGTGCAATGGCACGGTCTTGGCTCACTGTAACCTCTGCCTCCCAGGTTCAAGCGATTCTCCTGTCTGAGCTTCCCGAGTTGCTGGGATTACAGGCATGCGCCACCACACCCGGCTAATTTTTTGTATTTTTAGTAGAAACGGGGTTTCACCATGTTGGTCAGGCTGATCTCAAACTCCTGACCTCAAGTGATCCACCCGCCTTGGCCTCCCAAAGTGTTGGGATTACAGGCGTGAGCCACTGTGCCTGGTTTTATTTTTATTATTATTTTTTAATAGTTCTTATTCTAATGGGTATGAGGTAGTGAGGTGGGTGGTTGTGGTGTTTTTATGAATGTTTAATTGGAAATGGGTGGCCATTGTGTGCAGGAAAAACCTCCTAAATTGTGTCAAACTCCTGGAAAATGAAATACCATTACAGTTGCAAGAATATCTTTTTTTTTTTTAAAGACAGAGTCTCACTCTGTCACCAAGCAGGAGTGCAGTGACACGATCTCGGCTCACTGCAACCTCCACCTCCCGGGTTCAAGTGATTCTTCTGCCTTAGCCTCCCAAGTAGCTGGGACTACAGGCACGTGCCACCATGCCTGGATAATTTTTTTTGTATTTTTAGTAGAGATGGGGTTTCACCATGTTGGCCAGGATGGTCTCGATCTCTTGACCTTGAGATCCGCCTGCCTCGGCCTCCCAAAGTGGTGGGATTACAGGCGGGAGTCACTGTGCCCAGCCACAAGAAGATCTTGAGCATGTGAATGATCAGAAATGATTTAGCCTATGTAGGCACTAGGCCAGGTAGTGAAATTCAGGGAAAATAATTCAGACGCTTCTGAGCTATCACTTATGAACTAAGAAACAGCTTAAAGCCATTATAGTGTGTTTCCTGAAGATGAAAGCATATGGTAAGATGAAATAGTAATTATTTTTTAAAAATTACTACTCCAGAAAGGAAAAGTTTACTAATTTTTATTACTAAAGTTTACTGTTGCTGGGTGCGGTGGCTCACACCTGTAATCCCAGCACTTTGGGAGGCTGAGGCAGGTGGATCACCTGAGGTCAGGAGTTCGAGACCAGCCTGGCCAATATGGTGAAACCCCATCTCTGCTAAAAATAAAAAATTAGGCCGGGCGCGGTGGCTCACGCCTGTAATCCCAGCACTTTGGGAGGCTGAGGCAGGTGGATCACGAGGTCAGGAGAGTGAGACCATCCTGGCTAACACGGTGAAACCCCATCTCTACTAAAAATACAAAAATTAGCCGGGCGTAGTGGCAGGCGCATGGAGTTTTGAGGCAGGAGAATGGCGTGAACCCGGAAGGCGGAGCTTGCAGTGAGCCGAGATCGCGCCGCTTCACTCCAGCCTGGACGACAGAGTGGGACTCTGTCTCTAAAAAAATAAATAAAAATAAAAAATTAGCTGAGTGTGGTGGCACGCACCTGTAGTCTCAGCTACTCGGGAGGCTGAGGCAGGAGAATCGCTTGAACCCGGGAGGTGGAGGTTGCGAGGAGCCAAGATTGCGCCACTGCACTCCAGCCTGGCGACAGAGTGAGACTCCGTCTCAAAAAAAAAAAAATAATTAAAAGTTAAGACGTTCCTCGCCGAGAGTCGTCGGGGTTTCCTGCTTCAACAGTGCTTGGACGGAACCCAGCTCTTGTCCCCCACCCCAGCCGGCGGGCCATAGCCAGCCTTCCGTCACCTCTACAACGCGCTTGGACTGCCCCAAGGCCCCCACCGCCGCTCCAGCGCCACGCAGCCGCCGCTGCCGCTGCCGCTGCCGACGCCTCTCCTTAGTCGCCGCCATGACGACCGCGTCTACCTCGCAGGTGCGCCAGAACTACCACCAGGACTCAGAGGCCGCCATCAACCGCCAGATCAACCTGGAGCTCTATGCCTCCTCCGTTTACCTGTCCATGTCTTACTAGTTTGACCGCGATGATGTGGCTTTGAAGAACTTTGCCAAATACTTTCTTCACCAATATCATGAGGAGAGGGAACATGCCGAGAAACTGATGAAGCTGCAGAACCAAGGAGGTGGCCGAATCTTCCTTCAGGATATCAAGAAACCAGACTGTGATGACTGGGAGAGCGGGCTGAATGCGATGGAGTGTGCATTACATTTGGAAAAAAATGTGAATCAGTCACTACTGGAACTGCACAAACTGGCCACTGACAAAAATGACCCCCATTTGTGTGACTTCATTGAGACACATTACCTGAATGAACAGGTGAAAGTCATCAAAGAATTGGGTGACCACGTGACCAACTTGCACAAGATGGGAGCACCTGAATCTGGCTTGGCAGAATATTTCTGACAAGCACACCCTGGGAGACAGTGATAATGAAAGCTAAGCCTCAGGCTAATTTCCCCATAGCCAGGGGGTGACTTTCCTTGTCACCAAGGCAGCGCATACATGTTGGGGTTTCCTTTACCTTTTCTGTAAGTTGTACCAAGATACCCACTTAAGTTCTTTGATTTGTACCATTCCTTCAAATAAAGAAATTTGGTAACCACCCCTCTGCCCAAAAAAAAAATGTACTATGGGCTGGCGTAGTGGCTCATGCCTAAATCCCAGCACTTTGGGAAGCTGAGGCGGGAGGATCACCTGAGGTCGGGAGTTTGAGACCAGCCTGGGCAACATGGTGAAACCCCATGTCTACTAAAAATATAAAAATTAGCCAGGCGTGATGGTGTGCACCTGTAATCCCAGCTACTTGGGAGGCTGAGGCATGAGAATCACTTGAACCTGGGCTGCGGAGGTTGTAGTAAGCTGAGATCATGCCACTGTACTCCAGCCTGGGTGACAGGGAGACATTCTCTCTCTCAAAAAAAAAATAAATAAATAAATAAATAAATCCAACAAAACAAAGTAATCCAGGAACAACAACATGATGAAGGAGAATGCAGCAGGACTCAGTGATGGATGGTGGAAGACAGCCAGGAAGTTAAGCATGACTCTGGTATTAAGTGTTGCCTGGGAGAGTTAAGATTCCATTTACAGAAATAAGACCTGTAGGGAAGCTCTTGATTTTTTTTTTTTGCGGACTGCTGATTTCCTGATTACATGTGTTAAGTTTGAGGTATAGAAAGAAAGAACATCCTGGCCGGGCGCGGTGGCTCACGCTGTAATCCCAGCACTTTGGGAGGCCGAGGTGGGCAGATCATGAGGTCCAGGAGATTGAGACCATCCTGGCCAATATGGTGAAACCCCATCTCTACTAAAAATACAAAAATTAGCTGGGTGTGGCGGCACGTGCCTGTTATCCCAGCTATTCAGGAGGCTGAGGCAGGAGAATTGCTTGAACCCGAGAGGCAGAGGTTGTGATGAGCCGAGATTGCGCCACTGCCCTCCAGCCTGGCAACAGAGCTAGACTCTGTCTCAAAAAAGAAAAAATGAATATCCTGTAGAAACAGGCAGTCAGAGGTATAGAACTACACAGAATCCAAGAGAGCTTTCAAGAAAAGTGACATGCAGCAAGAGAAACTATCAAGGGGGTAAACAGCCTATAGAATGGGAGAAAATATTCACAAAGTATACATCCAACAAAGGTCTAATATCCAAAATCTATAAGGAACCTAACAAGCAAAAAGCAAATAACCCCCTTAAAAAGTGGGCAAAGGACATGAACAGTTACTTCTCAAAAGACGTACATGTGGCCCACAAACATGAAAAAATGTTCATTTCTAATCATCAGACAAATGCGAATCAGAACCACAAAGATAATCTCACACCAGTCAGAACATCTTTTGTTAAAATGTCAAAAAATGAGAAACGTTGGTGAGGCTGCAGAGGAAAGCAGACACTTGTACACTGTTGGTGAAGGTGTAAATTAATTTAGTCTAGGCACTGTCAGTTTGGAGATTTCTCAGAGAACTAAGAGTGGAACTACCAGGCCGGGTGCGGTGGCTCACGCTTGTAATCCCAGCACTTTGGGAGGCCGAGGCGGGCGGATCACGAGGTCAGGAGATCGAGACCACGGTGAAACCCCATCTCTACTAAAAATACAAAAAATTAGCCGGGCGTGGTAGTGGGCACCTGTAGTCCCAGCTACTCGGGAGGCTGAGGCAGAAGAATGTGAACCTGGGAGGCGGAGCTTGCAGTGAGCAGAGATCGCGCCACTGCACTCCAGCCTGGGCGACAGAGCGAGACTCCGTCTCAAAAAATAATAAATAAATAAATAAATAAATAAATAAATAAATAAATAAATAAATAAAGCTGTATACAGCCTGGCCAACACTTTGGGAGGCTGAGGCAGGCAGATAATGGCAGATCACGGCAGATCACAAGGTCAGGAGTTTGAGACCAGCCTGACCAACATGGTGAAACCCCATCTCTACTAAAAATACAAAAGTTAGCCAGGTATGGTGGCACGTGCCTGTAATCTCAGCTATTCAACAGGCAGAGGCAGGAGAATCGCTTCAACCCAGGAGGCGGAGGTTGCAGTGAGCCAAGATCGCGCCACTGCACTCCAGCCTGGGTGACAGAGTGAGACTCTGTCTCAAAAAAAAAGAAAAAGAAAGAAATCCTTTATTCTGGTTTTCCCGTAGCTTCCACAGATCCAAAAGGGTCAGGTTTATTTCCAGCAGCCAAATATTCTGCCATCTGGACTGAGATATCTCCTAGGTTGAGGTTATTATAGAAGTAGTAACCTGATTCTTTCTTCCTTTTCTCCTTCCCCTTTCCTCCTTTGCCTCCCTCCTCTTTTCTTTCTCTGTATTTATTTTATCATTCCTTCTTCCTTTCTTATTTCTAGGCCATATAGGCCAGCCAGGGAAAGGTTAGTAAGGTGTGGCATTGATCCCTGTGACCTGAGGAATATTCTTTGACCTTGAGACATGCCGATTATGCTCTTCTTTTCCTAGGATGCTCACAACTGTATTCCTGAGCTGGACAGTGAGACAGCCATGTTTTCTGTCTACGATGGACATGGAGGTAACTTTAACAGATCATACTGGTAACATAATAGGACCCCAATTCCAGAGGTTCCAGGGCAAGAACAGTTCCCTTGTTCATTTACTTTCCAGGGTCTGGCCCTCATTATCATTTCCTGCCTGGTGCCGTTTTTCTGTATTCTGTCATTCTTTTTTCCCAGTAGGTACTGTATTGGTTTATAATCTCACCAGGACTTGTTTTAATCCAAAGAGCCTCTTTATCTTTTTTTATTTTTATTTAAAAAAATTTTTAGGCCAGGTGTGGTAGCTCACGCCTATAATCCCAGCATGGTGGATCACGAGGTCAGGAGTTCGAGACCAGCCTGACCAATATGGTGAAACCCCATCTCTACTAAAAATACAAAAATTAGCTGGGCATAGTGGCGTGCACCTGTGGTCCCAGCTGCTCGGGAGGCTGAGGCAGGAGAATCGCTTGAACCTGGGAGGTGGAGGTTGCAGTGAGCCAAGACCATGCCACTGCACTCAGCCTGGGCAACAGAGCAAGACTGTCTTAAAAAAAAAAAAAATGTGTACCCAGATGAGCTGATTCTTTATCTTCACTGGAGAACTAAGTATACAGGTGAGAAAAGACGAGATATTTATACCCAAGAGAATTGATGGTGAAATCCATTTTTTTGGATCAGAACTTCCCCAAACAGTGTCCTTCAAATAGGGTTCAGGGGTGCTAAGGTATTTATCCCCTCAACCCTTGGGGTTCACTCCAGTATGGCATATAAATATTGTATCACTTTCTATGTGTGGGGAGCAGTGTTCCAGGTGACCTTCCTTCCTTTCCTTCTAGGGGAGGAAGTTGCCTTGTACTGTGCCAAATATCTTCCTGATATCATCAAAGATCAGAAGGCCTACAAGGAAGGCAAGCTACAGAAGGTCTGTCTGCTTACACTGCCCATTCCTCACTTGTGTAGGCTTTTCGCTTGTTCTCTAGCCCTTGGGCTTTTCCTTTCTTTTTGTCCTGTAGCTGCTGCTGCTTATTTACTGTTGAAGAATTCTGTTCCTAAAACGAGCTTATTGGCCGCCTTTTAGACTTGCCTTATTATTCCTAGGCCTCTGAACTGTTTTTATCTGTGAGTGTCTCTTAGTGTGGTGGCTCACACTCTAATTTGTATTCCATCCTTGTGCTCAGGATTGTATATAGGGAGTTCATTTTGTACTAGTCTTAGACTCTTTTGCTTATATTCAGGCTTTAGAAGATGCCTTCTTGGCTATTGATGCCAAACTGACCACTGAGGAAGTCATTAAAGAGCTGGCACAGATTGCAGGGCGACCCACTGAGGATGAAGATGAAAAAGAAAAAGTAGCTGATGAAGATGATGGTGAGTGTGGCATCCCTTGTTTGAGGGGAAATCAGCCTTTTAAGAAATATTCTTTAATATTACTTATCAATTCTAAGATAGGATGGCTTTCTAGGGACCTGGGGAGTCCTTATGTTAAAGAAACTATGGTGTTCTCCTGCATTGTATGTGGTTATGAAAAGGAGGGAGAGAATTATCTTCATTGAGTGGCATCTGAGCTGTAAGCATTGTATATACATTATCTTTTGTCATTGTGATGGGGTCTTCCTGGTTCCTGCTGGTATTTATGTGCTTTTTTTCCCCCTCAAGACTGGAGCAGTTATTAGCTCCAGTAGCCAGTCATTAAGCCTAAATCCTAATTCACAATAGCACTGTGGGCTTCCTGCATCCTCAGCCAGAATAGGGTTTTTACAACTTAACAATAACAAATGAGACGTCAGAGGGGAAGTATAGTAACTAGTGTTGTTTTGATTAAGAAGGGGATGAAACACAAAAACCAAAAGAAGTCTGTGGAGGAGGAGGAGCTAGGGCGTGTTCTTCTGAGACTTGAGTGAGAGGAACCTTAGGAGTGGGAGGTTGTGGGGAAGTTAGAGGCTGCAAGGGCTGTTGAGGTAGTGAGAGGGACGGATCCCATGAGGAGTCTGGCATGGGGGCTCTGATTTAGCCTCTTCCCTGCAGTGGACAATGAGGAGGCTGCACTGCTGCATGAAGAGGCTACCATGACTATTGAAGAGCTGCTGACACGCTACGGGCAGAACTGTCACAAGGGCCCTCCCCACAGCAAATCTGGAGCTGGGACAGGCGAGGAACCAGGGTCCCAGGGCCTCAATGGGGAGGCAGGACCTGAGGACTCAACTAGGGAAACTCCTTCACAGGAAAATGGCCCTACAGCCAAGGCCTACACAGGCTTTTCCTCCAACTCGGAACGTGGGACTGAGGCAGGCCAAGTTGGTGAGCCTGGCATTCCCACTGGTGAGGCTGGGCCTTCCTGCTCTTCAGCCTCTGACAAGCTGCCTCGAGTTGCTAAGTCCAAGTTCTTTGAGGACAGTGAGGATGAGTCAGATGAGGCGGAGGAGGAAGAGGAAGACAGTGAGGTAAGGGCCTGTGAGGGCAGGCAGATGCTGAAGTTGCAGAGAGGTCCTATATGGTTGCCGTTTGTAGTTTTCAACTCTCTTTCCTTCTCCTATTTTGACATCATCCCCCAAGACCCACTGTATTCTAAGCTTTAGCTTTGAATTCGTTCAGCTCCATCATCGCAGGTACCATTTGCCTTCTTACTTCTTCCTTTGTTGATACTATAACAAGCAGATCTAATTCTGGCTTTTCAGAGTCTGTCTCCTAGAGAGAGAACAAGGAGATAGTTGTTACCTTGGCTAGTTGACTGTTTTCTTCTCTGGAAAATTTATTTTCTGGCCACAGTGCCTGAAAGATACTTTTGGCTGGCAGCCCTTGCCTTGTCCTGGGCTTTTTGCTAATGACTGCTAAGCCCAGTTCAGGATGTCAGTTGTACTCATGCTAGCCCTTTCCATCCCCCCAATTTTCATGACCATGTACTTATATCTTTCAGTGTTTTGAGGACCTGTGTTCAGTCAGGGCCTCTTGATTCTGAGTATGAGCTGTGGGGAGGGAGGGGATCATCCCAGTCTCAGCAGTCTGGGATCCTCCCCATGGCAGGAATGCAGCGAGGAAGAGGATGGCTACAGCAGTGAGGAGGCAGAGAATGAGGAAGATGAGGATGACACCGAGGAGGCTGAAGAGGACGATGAAGAAGAAGAAGAAGAAGAGATGATGGTGCCAGGGATGGAAGGCAAAGAGGAGGTGTGTGGGGAAGGGGAGCAATGAGTCTTGAAAAGCCACAAGGCAGGTGTGAGTCCCCTAATTTTGATTTTGAGACAGGGGATCCCCCTGATACTTTAGGATGGAAGTAATAGTCATGGGGATTTATTCCGCAAGGGGAATGAGATGGTAAGCCTTTGGGGTCGAATTATCTAAAAACAAGGGAGAGGGAGTGTGCTGCTGTCTCTAGAAAGATGCAATCTGTGCTTCTCCTGTTTGTTAAGCTCTTTTGGGGGTCCCAGTGAAAGCAAGCATAGGTGAATGGTCAGGAGCACATCAGTGAGGAACGCATGTTCAGAAGCTCCCATGATGCTCCCTTTCTTCCTCTTAAGCCTGGCTCTGACAGTGGTACAACAGCGGTGGTGGCCCTGATACGAGGGAAGCAGTTGATTGTAGCCAACGCAGGAGACTCTCGCTGTGTGGTATCTGAGGCTGGCAAAGCTTTAGACATGTCCTATGATCACAAACCAGAGGATGAAGTAGAACTAGCACGCATCAAGAATGCTGGTGGCAAGGTCACCATGGATGGGCGAGTCAACGGGGGCCTCAACCTCTCCAGAGCCATTGGTAAGGGCTAAGAAACTGGGAAAGACTTCTAGGGTCTTTCTGTCTGTCCCAGACTACCTAGTAGCAAACTTTGATCTTCCTAGTGCTTGTGCCTTTCAAAGCACTTTAATATCTACTACCTCTGTTCTTATATTCCTGTGAAATAACTAAGATGGGTATAGGTATCATTATACATAGATATCATTATTACCCATCTCATGTAACATTTGAATGATGAAAAAGACCGGTGAGTGCCGGGCGCGGTGGCTCACACCTGTAATCCCAGCACTTTGGGAGGCTGAGGCGGGTGGATTGCCTGAGGTCAGGAGTTCAAGGCCAGCCTGGCCAACATGGTGAAACCCCATCTCTACTAAAAAAAAAAAAAAACAAAAAAAAACAAAAATTAGCTGGGCATGGTGGCGCAAGCCTGTAATCCCAGCTACTCGGGAGGCTGAGGCAGGAGAACCGCTTGAATCCGGGAGGCGGAGGTTGTAGTGAGCCGAGATTGTGCCATTACACTCCAGCCTGGGCTACAAGAGCGAAACTCCGTCTCAAAAAAAAAAAAAAAAAAAGAAAGATTTAAAAGAAAAAGACCAGTGAGTGACTTTCTTAAGGTTCAGCAGTCTGGTGGCAGGGTTGAAACTAGAAAAAATAGGACTTAGGACTCAGTTCTCCATTCTGCTAGATTATGGAACTTTGTAAAGAAGGGAAATGAATGGCAAGGTTTGATCTGCCACAAACACAAGTCTGTGGGAAGTATCCAAACTGCTCATCAACCAACCATTCCTTTACTCCAGGGGACCACTTCTATAAGAGAAACAAGAACCTGCCACCTGAGGAACAGATGATTTCAGCCCTTCCTGACATCAAGGTGCTGACTCTCACTGACGACCATGAATTCATGGTCATTGCCTGTGATGGCATCTGGTGAGCACTGGCAGAATGCCCTAAATTCCCCTTTCTGCAGCATGTCTTCTCTTATAGGGCTCAGGGCACCTCTAGGATTAGAGCCTAGGCAGACCTAGACCTCTTGGTGAGTGAAGAGCACCCACACTAAGGCAGAGCTGAGAATTTCTGTAGTTATTTACACTGGCCTGGGCCACCACCTCTGTCCATACTCCTCTACTCTGCCTTAGTGAGACTGGAAGATTCTGACTGTTGTTCTCAACCCCAGGAATGTGATGAGCAGCCAGGAAGTTGTAGATTTCATTCAATCAAAGATCGGCCAGCGTGATGAAAATGGGGAGCTTCGGCTATTGTCATCCATTGTGGAAGAGGTGAGTACCAGGGTGGAGAAGAGAGGGTGTCTGGTCTGCACAGCCATGGTTTACTCTTTTTATCTGAGCTAAGTCGGCAATCTGGGAGCATTATCATTAATTGCTGACAGACGCTAAACCCCGACTACAAAGTTCCACCTTCTCTCATTTCCCTGACTTAGCCTTATGTCTTATGTACTAGCAGGTGGGCCGTTCTGTGATACCTCTTGCCCATTCCTCTCCTACCACCCTGACTCAGCAAGCCAGCCCTCTAGGTTCCCAGCAAGGTGTTCAAACCCTGTGGCTGAACTACCCCCATCCCTTTTTTAGCTGCTGGATCAGTGCCTGGCACCAGACACTTCGGGGGATGGTACAGGGTGTGACAACATGACCTGCATCATCATTTGCTTCAAGCCCCGAAACACAGCAGAGCTCCAGCCAGAGAGTGGCAAGCGAAAACTAGAGGAGGTGCTCTCTACTGAGGGGGCTGAAGAAAATGGCAACAGCGACAAGAAGAAGAAGGCCAAGCGGGACTAGCAGTCATCCAGACCCCTGCCCACCTAGACTGTTTTCTGAGCCCTCCGGACCTGAGACTGAGTTTTGTCTTTTTCCTTTAGCCTTAGCAGTGGGTATGAGGTGTGCAGGGGGAGCTGGGTGGCTTCACTCCGCCCATTCCAAAGAGGGCTCTCCTTCCACACTGCAGCCAGGAGCCTCTGCTGTCCTCCCCAGCCGCCTCTTTGCTCCTCGGGCTCATCACCGGTTCTGTGCCTGTGCTCTGTTGTGTTGGAGGGAAGGACTGGCGGTTCTGGTTTTTACTCTGTGAACACTTTATTTAAGGACATTCTTTTTTATTGGCGGCTCCATGGCCCTCGGCCGCTTGCACCCGCTCTCTGTTGTACACTTTCAATCAACACTTTTTCAGACTAAAGGCCAAAACATAATCGTACGCATCGTGTCCTTTTTTTTCTGCTGCCGTGGCCCCCCACTTGGACCCATCTGTAGCATCTGGCGAGCCCCCATGTGAGTGTGTGCGTGTGCTCGTGTGTGTCCGCGTGTGTGGGGAGCCCAGAGCAAGCTGCTGGCAGGCCGGCCTAGCGGGCGTCGCGGCTGCCCCTCGCCCCCTCCTGGAGCCAGAAATGATCTAGTTCCCCCAGGGACAGGTCGGGACCGGTCTGGCTGACCTGAAGCCTGGAGTCGGGCAGGAAGCCTCCTGCGCGGCTCCCCGCGGCCGCTGATTGGCTTGCTCCCCGCCTCGTCACAATCACTTCCCGGTCACGCCTTTGAGGCTCCTGCCGTGGCCCCTTCCCACAGACTACGCGTCCCGTGCGTCTCTGCGGCGGCGGAAGCGGAAGCGAGTACGGAGGTACCAGCTGGTCTCCGTAGGGGGGTAGGGGGCTCCATGAATGGAAGCGGCGGCGGCGGCGGGAGCGGCCTGAGCTGGGCGCCGGGGCCAGGGCCGGGGGCTGCCCAGGGCCTGCGCCGCTGCATGGGGGCGGCCCGCGGTCCCTGAAAGGAAGGGCAGACGGGCGGGCCGAGATAGGAGGGGCGGGGTCGGGCGGCCGCAGGCCGGAGGCTCGTCGGGCTGGAGCCGGTCACGATGCCCCGAAGGAAGCAAAGCCACCCGCAGCCCGTGAAATGCGAGGGGGTCAAAGGTCAGGGGTCAGGGGCCTTGAGGGGAGAGGAGTGGGGGTGGGGTCAGTGGAGTGGGCTCAGGTCTGGGTGGAGGGGGACTCCTGAGGGATGAAGTGGGCGATCCAGACTCCTAGATTCCCACCGAGGCACTAAGGGAATCAGAGTGGGTCAGCGAGTACGGGAAGTGTGGTCCACGAGGGCTGGTTCCTGAGGGAGAATCCACAAGCCCCCTCCCCTCTTCAGTGGATACTGAAGACTCCCTCGACGAAGGACCCGGGGCCCTGGTATTGGAGAGTGATTTGCTACTAGGCCAGGATCTGGAGTTTGAGGAGGAAGAGGAAGAGGAGGAAGGCGACGGCAACAGTGACCAGCTCATGGGCTTCGAGAGAGACTCGGAAGGTGGGTTTTCGGGTCTTGGTTAAGGATTAGCGGCCGCTGGAGACCCCAGCCCTTCAGGAGGCAGGTTAGGTGAACAGTACACCATTTCCTGCCACAACCGAGGGCTGGTTTAGTTTACATTTGAGCTAGATGACTTCATTTGTTTAATGTCCAATCACTTCCATCACTTTGTTGAGGTGAAGTTCTGAGGCCTGGTCAAAGGTGATAGGAATAGGAGGGTTGGTAAGTCACATGGAGCAACTGATTAAAAGTAAATGCCCTGTTCCTCTCCCTAGCCCATTCCTTATGTGTATTTACTTTTAAGAGAGGTTCAGGGAAGCAAACTCTCTGTAAATCATTCAACCCAGTACTTAGGTCTAATCTAACTCCCTTTCACCTGCAGCGTGAGCTCCTTTTGTATTGAGAGGTTTTAGTTTCTGTCTTTATCCTTCCATGTCCCTCTTCCCTGTGATCTTAGCATCACCCTACCCTAATTTGCTGCACTACCCATCCACTTATGCAAGATGTTTTTTGAAAGTCATTGAGGGGATCCATGTAAATATCAATCTGTTCTTTAGGCAGGCAAGTGGTATTACATGCATTACTTTGTCTCCACTTCCCTCCAAATTTTGCCTCAGAGATAGGTTTTATTTTATATCAGTTCCTTACTAAAAGGGGCCTTAGCAATAGAGCTTAGAAAAAGGTCTTGGGGCTCTCTGCCTTTCGTATTTTTACTTTCTTATCTCAAGAATTAATTACATTATGGACTCATTTCAGTCTGTGATCCACTGTGAGCCCTTGATCCTTGCCCATTCAGTGAAACTAGATACAGATCAATTCTACCATCACTAGATTAGTCCAGTATAACAGGTAGACAATTCATGTTGAATTTTCTGGAATTACTGCAGGGGAGACCTTGATTCCTAGGAGGGAACTAAAGGGATCATCAAAGCTAAGGGTGGAGCCAAGCAAGTGGGGAGACCATAAGTGAAAAGGGGAGAGTTTGGAGCCTGATCCTACCCCATGCTGATGTCTCTTCTCATGTCTATTTCACCAGGAGACTCTCTGGGGGCCAGGCCTGGGCTTCCCTATGGGCTGAGCGACGATGAGTCTGGGGGCGGCCGGGCACTAAGTGCGGAGAGTGAAGTTGAGGAGCCAGCCAGGGGTCCAGGGGAGGCCAGGGGTGAGAGGCCAGGCCCAGCCTGCCAGCTGTGTGGGGGGCCGACAGGTGAGGGGCCGTGTTGTGGGGCAGGAGGGCAGGGTGGGGGGCCCCTGCTGCCCCCACGGCTACTGTACTCATGCCGCCTCTGCACCTTCGTGTCCCACTACTCGAGCCACCTGAAGCGGCACATGCAGACACACAGCGGAGAGAAGCCGTTCCGCTGTGGCCGCTGCCCCTACGCCTCAGCCCAGCTCGTCAACCTGACACGACATACCCGCACCCACACTGGCGAGAAGCCCTACCGCTGTCCCCACTGCCCCTTTGCCTGCAGCAGCCTGGGCAACCTGAGGCGGCATCAGCGTACCCACGCAGGGCCCCCCACTCCTCCCTGCCCGACCTGTGGCTTCCGCTGCTGTGCTCCACGACCAGCCCGGCCTCCCAGTCCCACAGAGCAGGACAGGGCGGTGCCCCGGCGACCTGAAGGTAAGACACACCAGGGACCAAAGATCTTGGGACATGGGTGGCTGGCCCTAGGAATGCTTGGATTGGATTCATAGCCCAGGTCTTTGTCCCCACAGATGCTCTGCTCCTTCCAGATTTGAGCCTCCATGTGCCACCAGGTGGTGCCAGTTTCCTGCCAGACTGTGGGCAGCTGCGGGGTGAAGGGGAGGGCCTCTGCGGGACTGTATCAGAACCACTGCCAGAGCTGCTATTCCCTTGGACCTGCCGGGGCTGTGGACAAGAGCTGGAGGAGGGTGAGGGTAGTCGGCTGGGAGCTGCCATGTGTGGGCGCTGCATGCGAGGAGAGGCTGGAGGGGGTGCCAGTGGGGGGCCCCAGGGCCCCAGTGACAAAGGCTTTGCCTGTAGCCTCTGCCCCTTTGCCACTCACTATCCCAACCACTTGGCCCGGCACATGAAGACACACAGTGGTGAGAAGCCCTTCCGCTGCGCCCGCTGTCCTTATGCCTCTGCTCATCTGGATAACCTGAAACGGCACCAGCGTGTCCATACAGGAGAGAAGCCCTACAAGTGCCCCCTCTGCCCTTATGCCTGTGGCAATCTGGCCAACCTCAAGCGTCATGGTCGCATCCACTCTGGTGACAAACCTTTTCGGTGTAGCCTTTGCAACTACAGCTGCAACCAGAGCATGAACCTCAAACGTCACATGCTGCGGCACACAGGCGAGAAGCCCTTCCGCTGTGCCACCTGCGCCTATACCACGGGCCACTGGGACAACTACAAGCGCCACCAGAAGGTGCATGGCCACGGTGGGGCAGGAGGGCCTGGTCTCTCTGCCTCTGAGGGCTGGGCCCCACCTCATAGCCCATCCTCTGTTTTGAGCTCTCGGGGCCCACCAGCCCTGGGGACTGCTGGCAGCCGGGCTGTCCATACAGACTTACCCTGAACTAGGTGCTTCTTCCCCATGTTTTATACAGACGGACCAGAAGCCACCTTTTTCTCCCCCGCTGGCCAGGGGCTCCACACAGACTAACCTAGGCACTATAAGGACCAGCCCAACCCCATGGGCGGGGGGCCCATATGGACCAGGGGGCCTTGCCTTGACTGATGCACTTCACGAGCTCAGTGAGAAGGGCCCTGTATTCACCTCCGCTGCTCCCAGGGGCTGTGGACAAACCAGCTGGGGGACTGCCCAGCCTCCCACCTGTTTATTTAACTTATTTCAGTGCTTTGTAATAAAGGAAACACTAACAAAGCCATGTCTATGCTGAATTGGCAATGACAGGCAATTTGGCCTTACCCTTAGCATAGTAGTCCATGCTGTGATGGGGGAAGCAGGGGCAGTGAGAGGGAACCAGAGGTAGGCAGCAGTCAGGCTGAGTTTAATGATGGGTAACTGGGCCAGACCAGAGACCTCTGCCCATCCCCTTGGCCTTTGGCCCATGGCCCCAAGAAGCCAGAAGCGGCCCAGAGGGAGCTATAGTTCCTCCCCAAGGCAGGCAGCCATGGTCCCTTAGACTTTGTGCAAAATACTAAATACTAATTTGGCATCGAGGGCCAGCTCTGAAAAGAGAAGGGGCAATCCTCTGTGCAGCCAGCCCAGGGGATAAGGAAAGGTAGGTTATGAGGCCCCTGGCCAAGAGAAAGGGGGAAGGTAGGAAGGAAGAAGGAAAAGACCCCTCCGCCCCTAGCATGGGGGACACAGGCACAGGGCAAGTTTCTGTAAATTCCTCTGGGGTAGAGGGCAGACATCCAAGCAGTGGAGATTACAGATCCTCATCTCCAATGCCCTCGAAGGCGAAATTGCCGTGGACATCACTGGCACTGGCATCTGTGCTGGGACTGCCAATTCCCCGCAAGCTCACAGCACTCAGCTTACTCTGTAACAAAGGCAGGGTGGGGTCAGAGATCTTGGGCGTGCAAGATCCCCCAACAAACAGCAACCTCACCAACCCTGGAACTCACTGAGAGTTTGACCATAGACTCCCGGGTGGCATCAGGTGATTCCTGGGGAAAAAGAGGCAGAGGTGTCAGAAACTCACTAGGAGAGGTGAGGCAGGGCTGAGAGCCAGGGTTCTGACCAGGAGGTAATACTTACAAGCAGTGGTGGGGACTTCACTGCTTGCTGGCTGTCTGAGCGTCTCAGAGTGCCCCCCACCCGCCGACGCAGCATCTGGGGACAGATACAAGGTGCCGGTGAGGGCAGGATCACTTCCCCTCTCTCTCAAGAAAAGCCTCACATCTAGGACAAAAGGCAAGGGGAGCACACCTGCTCACTGCTCAGTCCACACTTGCTGCCTACCTTCCTGATACTGCCGCCAGATTTCTTCACCATCAGTTCATCAACCATGGACTGCAAGCAGATGCTCATCATGATAGCCTGAGGGCAAGAAGAGTGTCCAGCTTGATGAGAGTGGTGACTCTGAGCCCAGCACCACTAATGGCTCCCATATTGAGTACTGGAAACTCTACACTTTTATCTAAGGTGCTCCACAGGAGGCCTGAGGGTAGGTTCACACCTGAGGGCTAGTGATGGTGACCCACTGTAGCCGGTCCTTGCTCATGAGGTATTCAAAAGCCAGTTCCAGGCGCACCTCACCCCGGCCCCGGCCTGGGCTGCTTGTGCTTCCACTGGGCAATGGCACCTGGGACAGGAAGGGAAATTCAGTTGAGTTCACTCTGACCAACCTGTCTGGCTCCCTGACCCACTGCAGCCCATACCTAAGCTCAAGGCTTGCCAGGCCCCCAACCCAGGCCTCCCCCTCCTAACCTGACTCACAGAGGAGGTGACCCGCCAGCATCGCATGCGGGTGACCCGGAAGGAGCCTTCTCGGAGTTGCTGGCCAGGCAGGCGGAGCTGCAGGCTGAGCTCACTGTTGCCCGCGCTCACCACCACAGGACAGTCCTTTTCTGGGAAGTCAGCCACACAGGCATCAAAGCACAGGTAGCCATAGTGCCGCAGCGTCTGGGCCAGTCTCAGGAACTGAAAAATGGTCACCACATGGGGGTAGATTAGGAGGGGGAATGGGGCAGCTCAGAAAAAGCAACCCCGGCCGGGCGCGGTGGCTCACGCCTGTAATCCCAGCACTTTAGGAGGCAGAGGCAGGCGGATCACAAGGTCAGGAGATCAAGACCATCCTGGCTAACATGGTGAAACCCTGTCTCTACCAAAAATACAAAAAATTAGCCGGGTGTCGTGGCGGGCACCTGTAGTCCCAGTTCCTCGGGAGGCTGAGGCGGGAGAATGGCGTGAACCCGGCAGGCAGGGCTTGCAGTGAGCCAAGATTGCACCACTGCACTCCAACCTGGGCGACAGAGCAAGACTCCATGTCTTAAAAAAAAAAAAAAAAAGAAAAAGCAAGCCCTTGGAGGAAGACAGAGAGAGGAGGCAGGGCTCACCTCCTTCTTGGAGACTTTCTCTTGCAGAGATTTGAGTTGCCGGTGCTGTTCCTTGGTGACCAAGATCCACCCACGCTCAATATCTGATACCGTCTATAGTAGAGACAGGGGCAGGCAGTAGGAGGTCCCAGTCAGCAATCCAAGGAAAGTGTCTACCATTACCTCTGTCCAGCCTGACCCCTAGCCCCATACTTGAGTGACCTCTTTGCAGTAAGTCCTTGATCTTGTCAGCTTAATAAAAGTAGGGAGAGTAGATACTGTGCCAGCAGCACTGATAGTATTCTAGGAACTTCCCCACAAACTGGGAACAAAGACACGACAGCAGTTTTCTCGGGCGAGTGAGTCACTAGTTATTTTCTTCAGGGGAAGGGTTCTGAGGCAGCTCCAAGCTCACCTGAGCATAAAGCAGGTTCAGGCCAACCCGGTTCTCCATGACATCGTCATCATAGGCAGAGTCCCAATAACTGTGAGGCCAAGGGGTGGAAAGGGGTAATGGGGCTAAGCTGGGGTAAGGCAAGAGGTAGAATGGAAAACGGGCAAAACAGGAGCAATCTGGAACTATCAGGGGCTAATGGTATAGTGGGAGGAAGCTTGGGAGGCCTGGCAGAAACACCCAGCACTGCACCCCCTTGTCCAGATTATTCTGTCTCAGTATGTGACCCAATAATCCAATCCAGCACAGCACCTCCCACCCCACCCCTTCCAGGCCCAGCCCTGACCTCTTCCTTAGCACAATCTTATACTCTTGACTCCGAAGGCTGGTGACAGACACATAAGGCAGCTCAAACTCTTGCAATTTCCGTACAACTATGGATTTAAAAAATAAAGGAAAATGTAGTGAGATTTAAAGGAAGGGAAATCAAGAAAGAAGTGCCCTGAGGCAATGTTCATTCTGGGGGTGGGCGTGGGGAGTTAGAGGGGCTGCAAACTCACTACTGAAGTACAAGGAAGCAGTCAAGTCCAGAGAAACTCACAAGAAAAGGCTCCATCCTCTTTTTCTCGAACTAAGAATAGACTAAAGTATCCAATCAAGTCATCTGGAAGATCCAGCTTTGCGGCTACAGCCTGGGGATAGGGACAAAAGTACAGCTCATCATACTGGCTGGTTCCAATCATTCTCCAAGCCCAGGACCCTGGGATGCATGGGGAGAAGGGGCAGTGCTGAACAAGCGCCTCACCTCCAGGACATCCTCAGTCTGATCTGAAGTTAGCACGCTGACCAGAACTTTCTGCCCGTTGCTGAGCAGCACTTCCAAGGACACTTCCTCTGTGGGGACCTGCTGTGTCTCCTGTTGTGAGCACACATGGGGATGGGAGGCACTGCCTTGTCCCTTGCCTTGACCTATGCCCAACTCTATTTCTAGGTCCCTTGTGTGTCTTTATTCTCAGCTGCTTAAATATAGGCTGGGATTTCTTTGATTTCATAGGAACAGAAGAAGTTCCATTCCATTAAAAAAGATGACTCCTCTGTTATCAAGATGACATGGCCTGGCCTGGCTGGGTGTGGTGGCTCACGCCTGTAATCCCAGCACTTTGGGAGGCCAAGGCGGGTGGATCACCTGAGGTCAGGAGTTTGAGACCAGCCAGGCCAACACGGCAAAACCCTGTCTCCACTAAAAATACAAAAATTAGCCAGACATGGTGGCAGGCACCTGTAATTCTAGCTACTTGGGAGGCTGAGGCAGGAGAATTGCTTGAATCCGGGAGGTGGAGATTGCAGTGAGCTGAGATTGCCCCACTGCACTCCAGCCTGTGCAAAAGAGCGAGACTCCGTCTCAAAAAAATAAAAGACATGACCTTCCAGCAAGGTCCTTTCCTTAAATCTTGGTCCCACCCAAAGCCCTACCTGTTGTGCCCGACGCAGGAAACTGTTGAAGGTCTCGCTGCTCCCAAGCAATGGGTCTTGCCGAACTATGAGGACAAAAGAACATTATTACAGGAACTTAGCACTCACTCTCGGCTCCCCAGTCCTCCTCAGTAGGTTCCCCCGACCCCATTTCCTGGGCTGATGGTGGCCTGCCACATCCCCCAGCTGGCCTCACCTCACTCACTGTTTGCATAAATTCTTCACCTGCCCCACCCTTGGCTGCCATCTAGGTGAGTCCAGTCTATAGAACTAGGGAAATAACAATGATGTTAACCTAAAGCACATCAGATACAAATTAAGTTCTCTCCACTGATATTAAGACTAGTGTTATACTACTATTTCTCATAGATGTTAGTGCCCAAATTGTTTTGCTAGTACACAGAGTTACACATCCTCGTAGACTATTTACTTTGCTAATTGCATAACAGATCAAACAAGAGCCTTCCTAGATCTAGAAATTAAATCAGGCCCTTCGACAGAACCACCTGTTTTTAAGTCTCTCCCCATAGTCCTCAATATAGTTAACCTAGTTTCCTGCAACCACTCACCAGCTTGCATGTACTTCTCTAACTGCTCTCTCCTCTGTTCTACCTCAGCAGGAGTCAGAGAGAAAAGCTTCTTTGGGGGGAATGCAGGAAGCACATTGGCCCCATACTCCTTCCGAAGCTATTTAGAGAAAGAGATACAACCCTTCACATAAACACAGAAAATGAGAGGAGGCAATCTACACATGCTCATAATGTTCTCTTGGGTGCCCCTCCCTTCCCTCAGTCCCTGTTCCCGTCTACCCTGGTCATCTGAGAAACAATTCCTTTGACAGCAGTAGCATCTCAAGGGAGCTGTCCTAGATATAAGTTGTTCTCTATCTTACTGTGTACAAGTCAGCCCCTCCACAGTACGGGGAGGATTTGCACTGGGCCAAGACCTACAGGGAGCCCCTTGACCACCTAGCAAGACTGTTCACTGAACCCTCAAAGGAAGGAAAGGGCTTTATAAAGTGCACAGTTAATAGCTAAGTCTGTTCACAAAATATCTTAGGACTTAAAGGGACTTTGCAGATCAAAGAGTCCATCTTTCAGTTGTAGAAACTGAGGCCCAAAGAAATCAGGTAACGGCTGGGTACTGTGGCTCATGCCTGTAATCCCAGCATTTTGGGAGGCCAAGGTGGGTGGATCACCTGAGGTCAGGAGTTTGAGACCAGCCTGGCCAACATAGTGAAACCCGTCTCTACTAAAAATACAAAAATTAGCCGAGTGTGGCGGCAGCCGCCTGTAATCCCAGCTACTCAGGAGGCTGAGGAAGGACAATCGCTTGAACCCAGGAGGCAGAGGTTGCAGTGAGCCGAGATCGTGCCACTGCACTCCAGCCTGGGCAACAAGAGAGAAACTCCGTCCCAAAAAAAGAAATCAGGTAACTTGCTCAGGGTTGCACAACTAATTATCAGTGGAGCTCTACTGAATTAAATAGAGTTTATGATCTGGTAAGGAAGGAGGAGAAACATTGCATCACAGATACATAACGATAATTGGCACAGCTAAACACACTGAAATGAGCCGAAGAACACAAAAGGAAATCGGTGAATCGTTTGTATAGGCAGGGAAAAGAATTTCAAGTTGCCGCTCAGATGACAAAAGGAATGTGCTTTGACAGCCTGGGTGGAGGTGGTGGGGGGGGCGGGGAGGGGTTGGTTTGTCCATGCAGGGGTAAAGGCTACTAGAGCAGTAAGACTGGACAGAGAACCAGAATATAAGAACAGCAAGGGGCAGTTGTTGCGCGGACATTAAGCTTCTTAGGGAGTTCCCAGAAATGTCAGACAAGATAAACCAGGACCCTTCCCTGTAGCAGTGATTAAAGGGGAACTACAGCCTACAGGAACAAGAAACAAGAAGAGCGGGTAAAGGGAGACACTGACGTCCACGTGTAGGGAAGGGCTTGAAGCTGTCTCAAGGCAGGGGTGCTAGTCCCACCTGCTCGTGCAGCCCCAGGAGCTGGCTGTAGCGCACCCGACAGTGCAGGACTCCATTCACGTGAATGTTATAAGCCTGAGGACACAAAAGTAGTCAAGCATTTTAGGGTTGCGGTCTGCGCAACCCCCCTGAGAACCCTGACCGGAAGTTGCCTGGCAACTCGCCGGAGTAACGCGCTAATCTCCCGAGGGTTAGTTCGCTTGTTTTCGCCAGGGCCAGGTCCCAAAGCTGAAAGGCCAGTCCGGGGGAAATTCGGACGCTTGTGTTGCAGTCTCCCTAGCCAAGAGGCCAGTGACGCCCACCAGGGCAGCTGCGGCCTAGCTCAGGGAGGCGACCCGGCCTAAGGGCCTACACGAACTCGGGCGACCACTGCACGAATCACACACACGAGATAAGCTCCCAGAGAGGCCGTCGGGAGTCGGCGGCCCAGGACCAGGCCCGAAGGGTGGCGGTGAGGCCTCAGAGGCCGCTCCGAGACGGCTCGGGCCCGTTATCCCCGCCCCTGCCCGGCCCGGCTCCGGCCGCTCCTCACCACGTAGGCGGAGCCGCCGCTGTCCCCGCTGCGGGACTCGGTTTCGGGAATGGAAAAGTGCATGTTCCCTACGGCACGGCACGGCACGGCCGGGCTCCGGACTGTGAGGGCCGCAGCGGCTCTGCACGCTCCCCCTCCGCTGCTCAGCGAATCCCCGCAGCCTCACTCGCCATTTTGGGAGCCCTGCGATCCGATGTGGGAAGGCGGTGGGACGTCGGTTCTGGGACGCAATCGCCTGGGCATACTGGGAACTGTAGTCTAAAGGGCAAGAGCCGCCTGTCCGGACAGGGAGCCCAAAGTGGAGTTGGCCCTCATTGCAACCCGTAGTGCGGGGCGGGGCCCCGGGGCCCGTCGGAAATTGTAGTCCGATTGGGGCTGCGCGCTTCGCTTCTGCGGCTCAGCCTCCAGTCCAGGTGGCGCTGTGGACTCTGCAGCCGCGGAGCCAGGCAGCGGGGCGGCTTCGTGACCACGGCGGGCGGAGCCTAGGACTGAGGGCGATGGCTGCTGTGGCCCTGGCTGTTCGCGAGGGTGAGTGAAAAGCCAGGCCTGCCTACCGGTACGCGGGGCCGACGACCTCCGGACAGCTAGTGCCGGGCCCTGAGCCCCTTTGGGCCCCGCCGCTCCGTTCCACTGCCACGCTGGGCTCCGGTCTACACAGTCTCGAGCGCAGTCCCGCGCCGCGCACCGGCTGGTTGCTGTGAGGAGGGTCGGTGACCCCTCCTTTCCTTTGATCCGCCGTGCAGTGCGTCCCCACGCGGATCCCTGGCTCGCCCCGCGCCTGCCGGCGGAGCCGTGGTCATGCCAACCCAGCAGCCGGCTGCGCCGAGTACTAGTGCCGCCAAACCCTCTCGGAGTCTCTCTGGCTCACTTTGTGCCCTGTTTTCTGATGCAGACTCGGGATCCGGGATGAAGGCGGAGCTTCCCCCTGGGCCTGGGGTAAGTGAGGCTTCCCTCCCAAGCCGCCTGCCAAGCGCTACGCAGGAGGCTGTGCCAGCTTTATTCCGCCCCAGCTCCCATCCCGTGTCGGTTTATTTCTCAGTAAAGCCAGGAGATTTTACAGAGGTCTTGCAACCCTAGCGATAGATGATTCTGTCCCTGGAGGAGAAACGTCAGTCTCTGTGGATGTAAGCTTGTAACAGGTAGCTTGTGGAAGTTAGGACGAACTAGGGATTTAACCGTGTGGAAATCTTGTAAGCATCCAATAGTGTTTGTTCCCCTTTGGAATTGTTGGGGAAGAGCAGTATCCTATGTCTGTGTCTCAGGCAGTGGGGAGGGAAATGACCAAAGAAGAGAAGCTGCAGCTTCGGAAGGAAAAGAAACAGCAGAAGAAGAAACGGAAGGAAGAAAAGGGGGCAGAACCAGAAACTGGCTCTGCTGTATCTGCAGCCCAATGTCAAGGTGCGGGGTCTCTTTTAAAGGGCTGGGGTGTGGAGCTGCTAGAAGGATGTGGTGGGAGAGAGAAGGGAGAGACAGGACAAAGTTGATTTGAGCGTGTGTAAAGCAAAGAGGTTTACAAGGAGAGAAGCTAGTTTTAGCTGGGGCACGGATATCACCTGCCTGCAGCTCGGGCATTTTTTTTTTTAATGCTTTTAGTAGGCCCAACCAGAGAACTGCCAGAATCGGGCATTCAGTTGGGCACTCCTGGAGAGAAAGTTCCAGCTGGTCGGAGTAAGGCCGAACTTCGGGCTGAGCGTCGAGCCAAGCAGGAGGCTGAGCGGGCCCTGAAACAGGCCAGAAAAGGGGAACAAGGAGGACCACCTCCTAAGGCCAGCCCCAGCACAGCTGGAGAAACCCCCTCAGGTATCTTCCCTTTATTTTAAGACCTCCCTTACTCCTAATTCTAACGCCAGCTCAGGCTGCCCTATAGTAAAACAGCTCTCCCCTCCCATTCTCACCTTGGGACCCAGAGTTCTGAATTGTTCCTGCAACCCCATCATCCTATCCCTATTTCCTTTTCTACCCTATTCTCCCGTTTTCCCCACCTCATCCTGTTTTTCTTGATGCCCCTTATACCCTAAGAGCAAATTACACATTTCAAGACCTACAGTGTCCTGAAAACATGATCATTATCTTTCAGGAGTGAAGCGTCTCCCTGAGTACCCTCAGGTTGATGACCTACTTCTGAGAAGGCTTGTTAAAAAACCAGAGCGTCAACAGGTAGGAAGTGGGTTTGGTGCCTGACTAGAAAGAGCCTAGGGAAATGGACTGGAGGGAGGAAAGGTGATGGGTGCTTGGGTCAGAGTAGTCTTACTGTTCACTTCCTTTCCAGCTTTATCCCATCGTTTTTAAACTCTGGGCCATTGGTCCTGTTCCCTTGTTTTGTCAAGGTTCCTACACGAAAGGATTATGGATCCAAAGTCAGTCTCTTCTCTCACCTACCCCAGTACAGCAGACAAAACTCTCTGACCCAGTTTATGAGGTAGGATCCTATGAAATTGTCATAACTTTTGAGTCTGAGGAGTTTTAGTAAGTCAGTATTGAAAGTGTCTAGTAATCTGAGATGGACTCTGTAGGAAAAAGTATGAACCCAAGGCAGAACTGTAGAGGAAGTGGGGAAATCTGCTAGTGAAGGGAGTTCCTTTTCATCAGGGGCAGGTGGGCAGTAGATGCTCAAGCTCCCTTTCAAAGTATGTGACACCGCCATCCCATCAGCATCCCATCCTCTGTGATCCACCCAGCCATGGTGCGACTCGGCCTGCAGTACTCCCAGGGCCTGGTCAGTGGCTCCAATGCCCGGTGTATTGCCCTGCTTCGTGCCTTGCAGCAGGTATGTCCCATCCTGTTCTCTCTTATGATCCAACCCCACCTCCCCCAACACTACCCCAGCTTCTGTCACCCAAGGTCATCTCTGGAGGACAGAGGGAATACTCCTACCCTCAGAACATTTTCCTCAGTGAAGCTTACCCCCAGCCCCCGTTCAGAGATCTTTATTAAGGGGCATTTTGCAGATCACCTTGTGTACCCTATAGGTGATTCAGGATTACACAACACCACCCAATGAAGAACTCTCCAGGGATCTAGTGAATAAACTAAAACCCTACATGAGGTAGGGACAACACTATAAGTCCACTCCCACCTCGCCCAATCTTTGTCTTGTACTCTTTTTCCTGCTTTTCTATCTCTCTTTTCATTTTGTGTTGTATTTTCTTTTAAAAGACTTTTTTTTAAATGTGAAAGTTCTGTAAGTTGTGAAGAGGTGCACAGATACAAGGTATTGCTGTTGTATTATAGCTTCCTGACTCAGTGCCGTCCCCTGTCAGCGAGTATGCACAACGCCATCAAGTTCCTTAACAAGGAAATCACCAGTGTGGGCAGTTCCAAGCGGGAAGAGGAGGTGATGAGTATGAGAAATAAGGAAGGCATGCACCTGTGGGTAAAATTAAGAAACATGTTAAAAACTCCCGGGAAGGTCATCATAAGCCTTTTTTTGCCCTAGTCAAGGGTTAAGGAAGGGTTTGTCCATTCTGAGTTATGCCATCTCTGGGCCCTCTATAGGCTTGTCATCATACATATTCAAGCACCTGGCATGATCATCAGAGAGCTAAAAGCGTCCATTTCTTGTTCACTAAGGATTTTACTCCATTTAGGCCAAGTCAGAACTTCGAGCAGCCATTGATCGGTATGTGCAAGAGAAGATTGTGCTTGCAGCTCAGGCAATTTCACGCTTTGCTTACCAGAAGATCAGTAATGGAGATGTGATCCTGGTATACGGATGGTATGGTCCAGACCCTGTGACTGAGCAGATTGGGAGTTGGAATGATCTGAAGAAGGGACTACCCACTTGCCTTTGGGAATAAGTTAGTCATCAGTTACTGACATTTATAACTGAATCCTCCTCTTCATTCACTCTAGCTCATCTCTGGTATCACGAATTCTTCAGGAGGCTTGGACAGAGGGCCGGCAGTTTCGAGTGGTAGTGGTGGACAGCCGGCCATGGCTGGAAGGAAGGCACACACTACGTTCTCTAGTCCATGCTGGTGTCCCAGCCTCCTACCTGCTGATTCCTGCAGCCTCCTATGTGCTCCCAGAGGTGAGTACAGAGGAAAAGGACTCCAAAGTTGGCAGTAAAAAGGTGCAGTAGTATAGACATAATCTCACCTTCCCAGAGTTACAGTTTTGTTTTTGTTTTGAGATAAGGATGGAGTGCAGTGGCGTGATCACAGCTCACTGCAGTCTTGACCTCCTGGGCTGAGGTGATCTTCCCACCTCCGCCTCTGAGTAGCTGGGACTACTGGTGTGTGCCACCATGGCCAGCTAGTTTTTTATTTTTCTTGTAGAGATGGGATATCGCTACGTTGCCCAGGCTGGAACTCCTGGGCTTAAGCAGTTCCCCGTCTCGGCCTCCCAAAGTACTGGGATTATAGGCATGAGCCACTGTGCCCAGCCACAATTTTTTTTTTTTTTTTTTTTTTGAGACGGAGTCTCGCTCTGTCGCCCAGGCTGGAGTGCAGTGGCGCAGTCTCGGCTCACTGCAAGCTCTGCCACCCAGGTTCACGCCATTCTCCTGCCTCAGCCTCTCCGAGTAGCTGGGACTACAGGCGCCCGCCACCACGCCCGGCTAATTTTTTGTATCACAATTATTTAAAAATATTAGAATTATATAGCCCTGGCTTGGCGCCATGGCTCACGTCTGCAATCTCAGCACTTTGGGGTCCAAGGCAGGAGGATCACTTGAGCCCAGGAGTTCAAGACCAGCCTGCTCAACATAATGAGACCCTGTCTATACACACACACACACACACACACAAACACACACACACACACACACGGCTACAGTGAGCTGTGATTGCACCACTGCACTCCAGCCGGGGCAACAGAGTGAGACCCTGTGTCAAAAAAAATAATTATATAGCCCTGTTTATATTTAATTGGAAAAACACTCACAGTATATTATAGCAGTCTAGCTATTGCAAAAACATTACATTAAACTAGCAACCAGGAAGAGGGAACAAGACAAAAGTAACTTCAAAGTTTAGTTTTCCTGTGGGAGATTTGGTGGGTCAGTGGTCAGGTGTTTTCACAGAAGAAAAGCCATCATTAAGATTTATTAGGCCGGGCACGGTGGCTCAAGCCTGTAATCCCAGTACTTTGGGAGGCCAAGGCAGGCGGATCACCAGGTCAGGAGTTTGCAGTCATCCTGGCTAACACAGTGAAACCCCGTCTCTACTAAAAATACCAAAGATTATCCAGGCATGGTGGCGGGCGCCTGTAGTCCCAGCTACTCGGAGAGGCTGAGGCAGGAGAATGTCGTGAACCCAGGAGGCGGAGCTTGCAGTGAGCTGAGATCACGCCACTGCACTCCAGCCTGGGCAACAGAGCGAGACTCTGTCTCAAAAAAAAAAAAAAAAAAGGATTTATTAATTGCCGGACTCAGTGGTTCACACCTGTTATCCTAGCACTTTGGGAGGCTGAGACAGGCAGATCACCTGAGGTTGGGAGTTCGAGACCAGCCTGACCAACGTGGAGAAACCCCGTCTCTACTAAAAATATAAAAATACAACAAATCAGCTGGGAGTGGTGGTGCATGCCTGTAATCCCAGCTACTCAAGAGGCTGAGGCAGGAGAATCACTTGAACCCAGGAGGCGGATGTTGTGGTGAGCTGAGATCACGCCATTGCACTTCAGCCTGGGTAACGAGAGCAAAACTTCGTCTCAAAAAAAAAAAAAAAAAAAAAGATTTATTACTTGTCGCTTTGTTTTTGTTTCTTTCCCTTTTCACAGGTGTTGAGGTTTATTACTTGTCTTAATGTTGCTGTCGTATAAGTAGGGGACCTTATTCTGCATTGATACAACAATGACATTTTTTCTTCCCCTTCTCCTGTGAAACAAACAGGTTTCCAAGGTGCTATTGGGAGCTCATGCACTCTTGGCCAACGGGTCTGTGATGTCACGGGTAGGGACAGCACAGTTAGCCCTGGTGGCTCGAGCCCATAACGTACCAGTGCTGGTTTGCTGTGAAACATACAAGTTCTGTGAGCGTGTACAGACTGATGCCTTTGTCTCTAATGAGCTAGGTAAGGAGGGCAAAAGAGAAGCCTGCAGCTACCTGTGAAGACTTGAGAGGGAGGGAGAGGGGTGGATAAACTAGGACTTCTTTTCTGAAAGAACATAATGGGTACACCTTCCATTGCAGATGACCCTGATGATCTGCAGTGTAAGCGGGGAGAACATGTCACGCTGGCTAACTGGCAGAACCACGCATCCCTGCGGTTGTTGAATCTAGTCTATGATGTGACTCCCCCAGAGCTTGTGGATCTGGTAATCACGGAGCTGGGGATGATCCCTTGCAGTTCTGTACCTGTTGTTCTACGAGTCAAGAGCAGTGACCAGTGAGGGGGGAAACACAGGGTTAATAAATGCCATACTCCCTACCCTCAGCAACTCTGCTGCCTTTGTTTCTCTTTTAGCATCTCCACCACTTAAGTTAGGAGTCCAGACTCCACAACCCCTTTTATCACCTGCTACTAACCTCAGACCTTTGTGAAGACCTGCTCAGGTAACTAGTTCCATGCCAGTGCATTGGGGCTAACCTGAAGACCCGTATAAAGAACCAAAACTACCCAAATCAATCATTCACTGAGCATCTACATGCCAGACACTAAACTGGGTATGAGGAGGAATATGAAAACAAATAGTCCTGGGCTGAGTGCAGTGACTCATTCCTATAATCTCAGCATTTTGGGAGGCTAAGGCAGGAGGATTATTTGAGCCCAGAGGTTTGAGACCAGCCTGGGCAACATGGCAATCCGGTCTCTACAAAAAATAAAAATTAGCTGGGCATGGTTGTGCTCATCTGTTGTCCCAGCTACTCAGGAGGCTGAAGCTGGAGGATTGCTTGAGCCCAGGAGGTAGAGGCTGCAGTAAGCCATGATTGTGCCACTGCAGTCGTCCAGCCTGGGTGACAGAGTGAGACTTTTGTCTCAAGAAAGAGTCCTAACCTTATAAATTAGCATTTGTTGAATACTTTTTGTGTGTCAGAAACTGTTCTGAACCCTTTCCTACCCATTTAGGAAGATTAATACAACTGTGAAGGCTGGGTGCGGTGGCTCATGCCTGTAATCCTAGCACTTTGGGAGGCCAAGGCAGGCAGATCACCTGAGGTCAGGAGTTTGAGACCAGCCTGGCCAACGTGATGAAACCCTGTCTCTACACTAAATACAAAAATTAGCTGGGCATGGTGGCACATGTCTGTAATCCCAGCTACTCCAGAGGCTGAGGCAGAAGAATCGCTTGAACCCAGGAGATGGAGATTGCAGTGAGCCGAGATCGCACCATTGCACTCCAGCCTGGGCAACAAAGTGAGGCTCTATCTCTAAAAATAAAAATAATAATACAACTCTATGAAGTAAATGCGATTTTACAGATGAGATAATGGAAGCATAGAAAGGTTAAGTTGCTTGCCCAAGGCAACACAGCTCAGACACAGAAAGGTTAAGTTACTTACCCAAGTAACACAGAAAGATTAAGTTACTTGCCCTAGGTAGCACAGCTAGTCAGTAGCTAAACCAGGATGTGACCTCAGGCAGTCTGGATCTAGAGATTGTGCCCTTAACTTTTGTGCTATATTCCCTTAAGGAGTGCTTACCATGGCATAAGAAGACAGTATCTACAGTATGAGGTAACCCAGTAGTATGAACGAAAGATTGGTGAAAACTTCACAAGTCACATCTAACCTAGTCCTTGAAAGATAAGTAATTGCCCAGTTAGGGAAGAAAAGAAGAAGAAACAGCGCCGGGCGCGGTGGCTTACGCTTGTAATCCCAGCACTTTGGGAGGCCGAGGCGGGCGGATCACGAGGTCAGGAGATCGAGACCACGGTGAAACCCCGTCTC